>NW_027182517.1:600000-878815 GCF_040938575.1 Ambystoma mexicanum | reverse complement strand
CACATCTCAAGCTATAGGAAGGGTCTCAGGTTTGGTATAAGCATTGAGATATCACATCTCATGCTATAGGAAGGGTCTCAGGATTGGAATGGGAAGAAGTTGGATATCACATCGCATGCTATAGGAAGGGTCTCAGGTTTGGTATAAGCATTGAGATATCACATCTCATGCTATAGGAAGGGTCTCAGGATTGGAATGGGAAGGAGTTGTATATGCCATCTCATGCCATAGGAAGGGTCTCAGGTTTGGTATAAGCATTGAGATATCACATCACATGCTATAGGAAGGGTCTCAGGATTGGAATGGGAAGGACTTGGATATCACATATCATGCTATAGGCAGGGTCTCAGGTTTGGAAAGGGAAGGAGATGGATATCACATTTCATGTTAGAGGTAGGATCTCAGGTTTGGTATAAGCATTGAGATATCACATCTCATGCTATAGGAAGGGTCTCAGGATTGGAATGGGAAGGAGTTGTATATGACATCTCAAGCCTTAGGAAGGGTCTCAGGTTTGGTATAAGCATTGAGATATCACATCTCTGCTATCGGAAGGGTCTCAGGATTGGAATGGGAAGGAGTTGGATATCCCATCTCATGTTATAGGAAGGGTCTCAGGTTTGGTATTAGAAGCATTGAGATATTACATCTCATGCTATAGGAAGGGTCTCAGGATTGGAATGGGAAGGAGTTGGATATCACATCTCATTATAAAGGAAGGGTCTAAGGTTTGGAAGGGGAAGGATTTGGATATCATATCTCATGTTATAGGACGGGTCTCAGGTTTGGTATTAGAAGCATTGAGATATCAAGTCTCATGGTATAAGAAGGGTCTCAGAATTGGAATGGGAAGGAGTTGGATATCACATCTCAAGCTATAGGAAGCGTCTCAGGATTGGAATGGGAAGGAGTTTGATATCACATCTCATGCCATAGTATGGGTCTCAGGTTTGGTAGAAGCATTGGGATATCACATCTCATGCTATAGGAAGGGTCTCAGGATTGGAATGGGAAGAAGTTGGATATCACATCTCAAGCTATAGGAAGGGTCTCAGGTTTGGTATAAGCATTGAGATATCACATCTCATGCTATAGGAAGGGTCTCAGGGTTGGAATGGGAATGAGTTGTATATGACATCTCATGCCATAGGAAGGGTCTCAGGTTTGGTATAAGCATTGAGATATCACATCACATGCTATAGGAAGGGTCTCAGGATTGGAATGGGAAGGACTTGGATATCACATCACATGCTATAGGAAGGGTCTCAGGATTGGAATGGGAAGGACTTGGATATCACATCTCATGCTATAGGCAGGGTCTCAGGTTTGGAAAGGGAAGGAGATGGATATCTCATTTCATGTTAGAGGTAGGATCTCAGGTTTGGTATTAGAGGCAATGAGATATCACATCTCATGCTATCAGAAGGGTCTCAGGATTGGAATGGGAAGGAGTTGGATATCACATTTCATGCTAAAGGGAGGGTCTCAGGTTTGGAAGGGGAAGGATTTGGAAATCACATCTCATATTATAGGAAGGATCTCAGGTTTGGTATTAGAAGCATTGAGATATCACATCTCATGCTATCGGAAGGATCTCAGGTTTGGTATAAGAGGCATTGAGATATCACATCTCATGCTATCATAAGGGTCTCAGGATTGGAATGGGAAGGAGTTGGATATCACATCTCATGTTATAGGAAGGATCTCAGGTTTGGTATTAGAAGCATTGAGACATCACATCTCATGCTATAGGAAGGGTCTCAGGATTGGAATGGGAAGGAGTTGGATATCACATCTCATGCTATAGGAAGGGTCTCAGGTTTGGTATAAGCATTGAGATATCACATCTCATGCTATAGGAAGGGTCTCAGGATTGGAATGGGAAGGATTTGGATATCACATCTTATGCTATAGGAAGGGTCTCAGGTTTGGTATAAGCACTGAGATATCACATCTCATGCTATAGGAAGGGTCTCAGGATTGGAATGGGAAGAAGTTGGATATCACATCTCATGCTATAGGAAGGGTCTCAGGTTTGGTATAAGCATTGAGATATCACATCTCATGCTATAGGAAGGGTCTCAGGGTTGGAATGGGAAGGAGTTGTATATGACATCTCATGCCATAGGAAGGGTCTCAGGTTTGGTATAAGCATTGAGATATCACATCACATGCTATAGGAAGGGTCTCACGATTGGAATGGGAAGGACTTGGATATCACATCTCATGCTATAGGCAGGGTCTCAGGGTTGGAAAGGGAAGGAGATGGATATCACATTTCATGTTAGAGGTAGGATCTCAGGTTTGGTATTAGAGGCATTGAGATATCACATCTCATGCTATCAGAAGGGTCTCAGGATTGGAATGGGAAGGAGTTGGATATCACATTTCATGCTAAAGGGAGGGTCTCAGGTTTGGAAGGGGAAGGATTTGGAAATCACATCTCATATTATAGGAAGGATCTCAGGTTTGGTATTAGAAGCATTGAGATATCACATCTCATGCTATCGGAAGGATCTCAGGTTTGGTATAAGAGGCATTGAGATATCACATCTCATGCTATCATAAGGGTCTCAGGATTGGAATGGGAAGGAGTTGGATATCACATCTCATGTTATAGGAAGGATCTCAGGTTGGGTATTAGAAGCATTGAGACATCACATCTCATGCTATAGGAAGGGTCTCAGGTTTGGAATGGGAAGGAGTTGGATATCACATCTCATGCTATAGGAAGGGTCTCAGGTTTGGTATAAGCATTGAGATATCACATCTCATGCTATAGGAAGGGTCTCAGGATTGGAAAGGGAAGGATTTGGATATCACATCTTATGCTATAGGAAGGGTCTCAGGTTTGGTATAAGCATGGAGATATCACTTCTCATGCTATAGGAAGGGTCTCAGGATTGGAATGGGAAGGAGTTGGATATCCCATCTCATGCTATAGGAAGGGTCTCAGATTTGGTATAAGCATTGAGATATCACATCTCATGCTATAGGAAGGGTCTCAGGATTGGAATGGGAAGGAGTTGTATATGACATCTCAGGCCATAGGAAGGGTCTCAGATTTGGTATAAGCATTGAGATATCACATCTCATGATATCGGAAGGGTCTCAGGATTGGAATGGGAAGGAGTTGGATATCACATCTCATTATAAAGGAAGGGTCTAAGGTTTGGAAGGGGATGGATTTGGATATCACATCTCATGTTATAGGACGGGTCTCAGGTTTGGTATTAGAAGCATTGAGATATCAAGTGTCATGGTATAAGAAGGGTCTCAGAATTGGAATGGGAAGGAGTTGGATATCACATCTCAAGCTATAGGAAGCGTCTCAGGATTGGAATGGGAAGGAGTTTGATATCACATCTCATGCCATAGTATGGGTCTCAGGTTTGGTAGAAGCATTGGGATATCACATCTCATGCTATCGGAAGGGTATCAGTATTGGATTTGGAAGGAGTTGGATATCCCATCTCATGCTATAGGAAGGGTCTCAGGTTAGAATGGGAAGGAGTTGGATATCACATTTCATGTTATAGGAAGGGTCTCAGGATTGGAATGGGAAGGACTTGGATATCATATCTCATGCTATAGGAAGGCTCTCAGGTTTGGAAGGGGAAGGAGTTGGATATCACATTTCATGTTAGAGGAAGGATCTCAGGTTTGGTATTAGAGGCCTTGAGATATTACATTCTTGCTATAGTAAGGGTCTCATGTTTGGAATGGGAAGGAGTTGGATATCACATATGCTATAGGAAGTGTCTCAGGTTTGGAACGGGAAGGAGTTGGATATCACATCTCATGTTATAGGAAGGGTCTCAGGTTTGGTATAAGCATTGAGATATCACATCTCTGCTATCAGGAGTGGCTCAGGATTGGAATGGGAAGGAGTTGGATATCCCATCTCATGTTAAAGGACGGGTCTCTGGTTTGGTATTAGAATCATTGAGATATCACATCGCATGCTGTAGGAAGGGTCTAAGGATTGGAATGGGATGGACTTGGATATCACATCTCATGCTATAGGTAGGCTCTCAGGTTTGGTATAAGCATTGAGATATCACATCTCATGCTATAGGAAGGGTCTCAGGATTGGAATGGGAAGGATTTGGATATCACATCTCATGCTATAGGAAGGGTCTCAGATTTGGTATAAGCATTGAGATATCACATCTCATGCTATAGGAAGGGTCTCAGGATTGGAATGGGAAGGAGTTGTATATGACATCTCAAGCCTTAGGAAGGGTCTCAGGTTTGGTATAAGCATTGAGATATCACATCTCTGCTATCGGAAGGGTCTCAGGATTGGAATGGGAAGGAGTTGGATATCCCATCTCATGTTATAGGAAGGGTCTCAGGTTTGGTATTAGAAGCATTGAGATATTACATCTCATGCTATAGGAAGGGTCTCAGGATTGGAATGGGAAGGAGTTGGATATCACATCTCATTATAAAGGAAGGGTCTAAGGTTTGGAAGGGGAAGGATTTGGATATCATATCTCATGTTATAGGACGGGTCTCAGGTTTGGTATTAGAAGCATTGAGATATCAAGTCTCATGGTATAAGAAGGGTCTCAGAATTGGAATGGGAAGGAGTTGGATATCACATCTCAAGCTATAGGAAGCGTCTCAGGATTGGAATGGGAAGGAGTTTGATATCACATCTCATGCCATAGTATGGGTCTCAGGTTTGGTAGAAGCATTGGGATATCACATCTCATGCTATAGGAAGGGTCTCAGGATTGGAATGGGAAGAAGTTGGATATCACATCTCAAGCTATAGGAAGGGTCTCAGGTTTGGTATAAGCATTGAGATATCACATCTCATGCTATAGGAAGGGTCTCAGGGTTGGAATGGGAAGGAGTTGTATATGACATCTCATGCCATAGGAAGGGTCTCAGGTTTGGTATAAGCATTGAGATATCACATCACATGCTATAGGAAGGGTCTCAGGATTGGAATGGGAAGGACTTGGATATCACATCACATGCTATAGGAAGGGTCTCAGGATTGGAATGGGAAGGACTTGGATATCACATCTCATGCTATAGGCAGGGTCTCAGGTTTGGAAAGGGAAGGAGATGGATATCACATTTCATGTTAGAGGTAGGATCTCAGGTTTGGTATTAGAGGCAATGAGATATCACATCTCATGCTATCAGAAGGGTCTCAGGATTGGAATGGGAAGGAGTTGGATATCACATTTCATGCTAAAGGGAGGGTCTCAGGTTTGGAAGGGGAAGGATTTGGAAATCACATCTCATATTATAGGAAGGATCTCAGGTTTGGTATTAGAAGCATTGAGATATCACATCTCATGCTATCGGAAGGATCTCAGGTTTGGTATAAGAGGCATTGAGATATCACATCTCATGCTATCATAAGGGTCTCAGGATTGGAATGGGAAGGAGTTGGATATCACATCTCATGTTATAGGAAGGATCTCAGGTTTGGTATTAGAAGCATTGAGACATCACATCTCATGCTATAGGAAGGGTCTCAGGATTGGAATGGGAAGGAGTTGGATATCACATCTCATGCTATAGGAAGGGTCTCAGGTTTGGTATAAGCATTGAGATATCACATCTCATGCTATAGGAAGGGTCTCAGGATTGGAATGGGAAGGATTTGGATATCACATCTTATGCTATAGGAAGGGTCTCAGGTTTGGTATAAGCACTGAGATATCACATCTCATGCTATAGGAAGGGTCTCAGGATTGGAATGGGAAGAAGTTGGATATCACATCTCATGCTATAGGAAGGGTCTCAGGTTTGGTATAAGCATTGAGATATCACATCTCATGCTATAGGAAGGGTCTCAGGGTTGGAATGGGAAGGAGTTGTATATGACATCTCATGCCATAGGAAGGGTCTCAGGTTTGGTATAAGCATTGAGATATCACATCACATGCTATAGGAAGGGTCTCACGATTGGAATGGGAAGGACTTGGATATCACATCTCATGCTATAGGCAGGGTCTCAGGGTTGGAAAGGGAAGGAGATGGATATCACATTTCATGTTAGAGGTAGGATCTCAGGTTTGGTATTAGAGGCATTGAGATATCACATCTCATGCTATCAGAAGGGTCTCAGGATTGGAATGGGAAGGAGTTGGATATCACATTTCATGCTAAAGGGAGGGTCTCAGGTTTGGAAGGGGAAGGATTTGGAAATCACATCTCATATTATAGGAAGGATCTCAGGTTTGGTATTAGAAGCATTGAGATATCACATCTCATGCTATCGGAAGGATCTCAGGTTTGGTATAAGAGGCATTGAGATATCACATCTCATGCTATCATAAGGGTCTCAGGATTGGAATGGGAAGGAGTTGGATATCACATCTCATGTTATAGGAAGGATCTCAGGTTTGGTATTAGAAGCATTGAGACATCACATCTCATGCTATAGGAAGGGTCTCAGGATTGGAATGGGAAGGAGTTGGATATCACATCTCATGCTATAGGAAGGGTCTCAGGTTTGGTATAAGCATTGAGATATCACATCTCATGCTATAGGAAGGGTCTCAGGATTGGAAAGGGAAGGATTTGGATATCACATCTTATGCTATAGGAAGGGTCTCAGGTTTGGTATAAGCATGGAGATATCACTTCTCATGCTATAGGAAGGGTCTCAGGATTGGAATGGGAAGGAGTTGGATATCCCATCTCATGCTATAGGAAGGGTCTCAGATTTGGTATAAGCATTGAGATATCACATCTCATGCTATAGGAAGGGTCTCAGGATTGGAATGAGAAGGAGTTGTATATGACATCTCAGGCCATAGGAAGGGTCTCAGATTTGGTATAAGCATTGAGATATCACATCTCATGATATCGGAAGGGTCTCAGGATTGGAATGGGAAGGAGTTGGATATCACATCTCATTATAAAGGAAGGGTCTAAGGTTTGGAAGGGGATGGATTTGGATATCACATCTCATGTTATAGGACGGGTCTCAGGTTTGGTATTAGAAGCATTGAGATATCAAGTGTCATGGTATAAGAAGGGTCTCAGAATTGGAATGGGAAGGAGTTGGATATCACATCTCAAGCTATAGGAAGCGTCTCAGGATTGGAATGGGAAGGAGTTTGATATCACATCTCATGCCATAGTATGGGTCTCAGGTTTGGTAGAAGCATTGGGATATCACATCTCATGCTATCGGAAGGGTATCAGTATTGGATTCGGAAGGAGTTGGATATCCCATCTCATGCTATAGGAAGGGTCTCAGGTTAGAATGGGAAGGAGTTGGATATCACATTTCATGTTATAGGAAGGGTCTCAGGATTGGAATGGGAAGGACTTGGATATCATATCTCATGCTATAGGAAGGCTCTCAGGTTTGGAAGGGGAAGGAGTTGGATATCACATTTCATGTTAGAGGAAGGATCTCAGGTTTGGTATTAGAGGCCTTGAGATATCACATCTCATGCTATAGGAAGGGTCTCAGGATTGGAATGGGAAGGAGTTGGATATCACATCTCATGCTATAGGAAGGGTCTCAGGTTTGGTATAAGAATTGAGATATCACATCTCATGCTATAGGAAGGGTCTCAGGGTTGGAATGGGAAGGAGTTGTATATGACATCTCATGCCATAGGAAGGGTCTCAGGTTTGGTATAAGCATTGAGATATCACATCACATGCTATAGGAAGGGTCTCAGGATTGGAATGGGAAGGACTTGGATATCACATCTCATGCTATAGGCAGGGTCTCAGGTTTGGAAAGGGAAGGAGATGGATATCACATTTCATGTTAGAGGTAGGATCTCAGGTTTGGTATTAGAGGCATTGAGATATCACATCTCATGCTATCAGAAGGGTCTCAGGATTGGAATGGGAAGGAGTTGGATATCAAATCTCATGCTAAAGGGATGGTCTAAGGTTTGGAAGGGGAGGGATTTGGACATCATATCTCATGTTATTGGAAGGATCTCAGGTTTGGTATTAGAAGCATTGAGATATCACATCTCATGCTATCGGAAGAGTCTTAGGTTTGGTATAAGCATTGAGATATCACATCTCTGCTATCGGAAGGGTCTCAGGATTGGAATGGGAAGGATTTGGATATCACAATTCATGTTATAGGGAGGGTCTCAGTTTTCATATTAGAAGCATTGAGATATCACATATGCTATTGGAAGGGTCTCAGTATTGGAATGGGAAGGAGTTGGATATCACATCTCATGTTATAGGGAGGGTCTCAGTTTTGATATTAGAAGCATTGAGATATCACATATGCTATTGGAAGGGTCTCAGTATTGGAATTGGAAGGAGTTGGATATCACATATGCTAAAGGAAAGGTCTCAGGTTTGGAATGGGAAGGAGTTGGATATCACGTCTCATGTTATAGGAAGGGTCTCAGGTTTGGAATGGGAAGGAGTTGAATATCACATCTCATGCTAAAGGAAGGGTCATCAGGTTCGGTATAAGCATTGAGATATCACATCTCTGCTATCGGAAGGGTCTCAGGATAGGAATGGGAAGGACGTAGATTTCACATCTCATACTATAGGGAGGGTCTCAGTTTTGATATTAGAAGCATTGAGCTATCACATCTCATGCTATCGGAAGGGTCTCAGGATTGGAATGGGATGGAGTTGGATATCACATCTCAAGCTATCTCAGGATTGTAATGGGAAGGAGTTTGATATCACATATCAAGCTATAGGAAGGGTCTCAGGTTTGGAAGGGGAAGGATTTGGATCTCACATCTCAAGCTATCTCAGGATTGGAATGGGAAGGAGTTTGATATTTCATCTCAAGCTATAGGAAGGGTCTCAGGTTTGGAAAGGGAAGGATTTGGATTTCACATCTCATGTTATAGGATGGTTCTCATGTTTGGTTTTAGAAGCATTGAGATATCACATCTCATGCTATGGGAAGGGTCTCAGGTTTGGAATGGGAAGGAGTTGGTTATCACATCTCATGCTAAAGGAAAGTTCTCAGGTCTGGAAGGGGAAGGATTTGGATCTCACATCTCATGTTTTAGGACGGGTCTCAGGTTTGGTATTAGAAGCATTGAACTATCACATCTCATGGTATAGGAAGGGTCCCAGGATTGGAATGGGAAGGAGTTGGATATCACATTGAATGGGAAGGAGTTTGATATCACATCTCAAGCTATAGGAAGGGCCTCATGTTTGGAATGGGAATGATTTGGATTTCACATCTCATGTTATAGGATGGTTCTCATGTTTGGTTTTAGAAGCATTGAAATATCACATCTCATGCTATCTGAAGGGTCTCAGGTTTGGAATGGGAAGGAGTTTGATATCACATCTCATGTTAGAGGTAGGATCTCAGGTTTGGTATTAGAGGCATTGAGATATGACATCTCATGCCATCAGAAGGGTCTCAGGATTGGAATGGGAAGGAGTTGGATATCACATCTCATGCTAAAGGGAGGGTCTAAGGTTTGGAAGGGGAAGGATTTGGACATCACATCTCATGTTATTGGAAGGATCTGAGGTTTGGTATTAGAAGCATTGAGATATCACATCTCATGCTATCGGAAGGGTCTCAGGTTTGGTATAAGCATTGAGATATCACATCTCTGCTATCGGAAGGGTCTCAGGATTGGAATGGGAAGGATTTGGATATCACATCTCATGTTATAGGAAGGGTCTCAGGTTTGGTATTAGAAGCATTGAGATATCACATCTCATGCTATATTAAGGGTCTCAGGAATGGAATGGGAAGGACTTGGATATCACATCTCATGATAAAGGAAGGGTCTAAGGTTTGGAAGGGGAAGGATTTGGATATCACATCTCATGTTATTGGACCGGTCTCAGGTTTGGTATTAGAAGCATTGAGATATCAAGTCTCATCGTATAGGACGGGAGTTTGATATCACATCTCATGCCATGGTATGGGTCTCAGGTTTTGTAGAAGCATTGGGATATCACATCTCATGCTATTGGAAGGGTATCAGGATTGGATTTGGAAGGAGTTGGATATCCCATCTCATGCTATAGGAAGGGTCTCAGGTTGGAGTAGAAGGAGTTGGATATCACATCTCATGTTATAGGAAGGGTCTCAGGATTGGAATGGGAAGGACTTGGATATCACATCTCATGTTATAGGAAGGATCTCAGGTTTTGTATTAGAAGCATTGAGATATCACATCTCATGCTATAGGAAGGGTCTCAGGATTGGAATGTGAAGCATTTGGATATCACATCTCATGCTAAAGGAAGGGTCTCAGGTTTGGTATAAGCATTGAGATATCACATCTCTGCTATCGGAAGGGTCTAAGGATTGGATTGGGAAGGAATTGGATATCCCTTCTCATGCTATAGGAAGGGTCTCAGGTTGGAATGGGTAGGAGTTGGATATCACATCTCATGTTATAGGAAGGGTCTCAAGATTGAAATGGGAAGGATTTGGATATCACATCTCTTGCTATAGGAAGGGTCTCAGGTTTTCTATTAGAAACATTGAGATATGACATCTCATGCTATAGGAAGGGTTTCAGTATTGGAATGGGAAGGATTTGGATATCACATCTCATGCTAAAGGAAGGGTCTCAGGTTTGGAAGGGGAAGGATTTGGATATCATATCTCATGTTATAGGACATATCTCATGTTATAGGACGGGTCCCAGGTTTGGTATTAGAAGCATTGAGATATCATATCTCATGGTATAGGAAGGGTCTCAGGATTGGAATGGGAAGGAGTTGGATCTCCCTTCTCATGCTACAGGAAGGGTCGCAGGTTGGAATGGGAAGGAGTTGGATATCACATCTCGTTATAGGAAGGGTCTCAGGATTGGAATGGGAAGGAATTGGATATCACATCTCTTGCTATAGGAAGGGTCTCAGGTTTGGAAGGGGAAGGATTTGGATATCATATCTCATGTTATAGGACCGGTCCCAGGTCTGGTATTAGAAGCATTGAGATATCACATCTCATGCTATAGGAGGAGTCTCAGGATTGGAATGGGCAGGAGTTGAATATCACCTCTCATGCTAAAGGAAGGGTATCAGGTTTGATAGAAGCATTGAGATATCACATCTCATGCTATAGGAAGGAACTCAGGATTGGAATGGGAAGGAGTTGGATATCACATCTAATGCCATAGGAAGGGTCATCAGGTTTGGTATAAGCATTGAGATATCACATCTCTGCTATCGGAAGGGTCTCAGGATAGGAATGGTAAGGACTTAGAATTCACATCTCATACTATAGGGAGGGTCTCAGTTTTGATATTAGAAGCATTGAGCTATCACATCTCATGCTATCGGAAGGGTCTCAGGATTGGAATGGGATGGAGTTGGATATCACATCTCAAGCTATCTCAGGATTGGAATGGGAAGGAGTTTGATATTTCATCTCAAGCTATAGGAAGGGTCTCAGGTTTGGAAAGGGAAGGATTTGGATTTCACATCTCATGTTATAGGATGGTTCTCATGTTTGGTTTTAGAAGCATTGAGATATCACATCTCATGCTATCGGAAGGGTCTCAGGTTTGGAAAGGGAAGGATTTGGATTTCACATGTTATAGGATGGTTCTCAGGTTTGGTTTTAGAAGCATTAAATTATAACATCTCATGCTATAGGAAGGGTCTCAGGTTTGGAATGGGAATGATTTGGATTTCACATCTCATGTTATAGGATGGTTCTCATGTTTGGTTTTAGAAGCATTGAAATATCACATCTCATGCTATCTGAAGGGTCTCAGGTTTGGAATGGGAAGGAGTTTGATATCACATCTCATGTTAGAGGTAGGATCTCAGGTTTGGTATTA
This sequence comes from Ambystoma mexicanum, assembly GCF_040938575.1. NCBI lineage: Eukaryota > Metazoa > Chordata > Amphibia > Caudata > Ambystomatidae > Ambystoma > Ambystoma mexicanum. Next base: position 867,056 of record NW_027182517.1, on the reverse strand, counting down.
GAGGCATTGAGATATGACATCTCATGCCATCAGAAGGGTCTCAGGATTGGAATGGGAAGGAGTTGGATATCACATCTCATGCTAAAGGGAGGGTCTAAGGTTTGGAAGGGGAAGGATTTGGACATCACATCTCATGTTATTGGAAGGATCTGAGGTTTGGTATTAGAAGCATTGAGATATCACATCTCATGCTATCGGAAGGGTCTCAGGTTTGGTATAAGCATTGAGATATCACATCTCTGCTATCGGAAGGGTCTCAGGATTGGAATGGGAAGGATTTGGATATCACATCTCATGTTATAGGAAGGGTCTCAGGTTTGGTATTAGAAGCATTGAGATATCACATCTCATGCTATATTAAGGGTCTCAGGAATGGAATGGGAAGGACTTGGATATCACATCTCATGATAAAGGAAGGGTCTAAGGTTTGGAAGGGGAAGGATTTGGATATCACATCTCATGTTATTGGACCGGTCTCAGGTTTGGTATTAGAAGCATTGAGATATCAAGTCTCATGGTATAGGACGGGAGTTTGATATCACATCTCATGCCATGGTATGGGTCTCAGGTTTTGTAGAAGCATTGGGATATCACATCTCATGCTATTGGAAGGGTATCAGGATTGGATTTGGAAGGAGTTGGATATCCCATCTCATGCTATAGGAAGGGTCTCAGGTTGGAGTAGAAGGAGTTGGATATCACATCTCATGTTATAGGAAGGGTCTCAGGATTGGAATGGGAAGGACTTGGATATCACATCTCATGTTATAGGAAGGATCTCAGGTTTTGTATTAGAAGCATTGAGATATCACATCTCATGCTATAGGAAGGGTCTCAGGATTGGAATGTGAAGCATTTGGATATCACATCTCATGCTAAAGGAAGGGTCTCAGGTTTGGTATAAGCATTGAGATATCACATCTCTGCTATCGGAAGGGTCTAAGGATTGGATTGGGAAGGAATTGGATATCCCTTCTCATGCTATAGGAAGGGTCTCAGGTTGGAATGGGTAGGAGTTGGATATCACATCTCATGTTATAGGAAGGGTCTCAAGATTGAAATGGGAAGGATTTGGATATCACATCTCTTGCTATAGGAAGGGTCTCAGGTTTTCTATTAGAAACATTGAGATATGACATCTCATGCTATAGGAAGGGTTTCAGTATTGGAATGGGAAGGATTTGGATATCACATCTCATGCTAAAGGAAGGGTCTCAGGTTTGGAAGGGGAAGGATTTGGATATCATATCTCATGTTATAGGACATATCTCATGTTATAGGACGGGTCCCAGGTTTGGTATTAGAAGCATTGAGATATCACATCTCATGGTATAGGAAGGGTCTCAGGATTGGAATGGGAAGGAGTTGGATCTCCCTTCTCATGCTACAGGAAGGGTCTCAGGTTGGAATGGGAAGGAGTTGGATATCACATCTCGTTATAGGAAGGGTCTCAGGATTGGAATGGGAAGGAATTGGATATCACATCTCTTGCTATAGGAAGGGTCTCAGGTTTGGAAGGGGAAGGATTTGGATATCATATCTCATGTTATAGGACCGGTCCCAGGTCTGGTATTAGAAGCATTGAGATATCACATCTCATGCTATAGGAGGAGTCTCAGGATTGGAATGGGAAGGAGTTGGATATCACGTCTCATGATATAGGAAGGGTCTCAGGATTGGAATGGGCAGGAGTTGAATATCACCTCTCATGCTAAAGGAAGGGTATCAGGTTTGATAGAAGCATTGAGATATCACATCTCATGCTATAGGAAGGAACTCAGGATTGGAATGGGAAGGAGTTGGATATCACATCTAATGCCATAGGAAGGGTCATCAGGTTTGGTATAAGCATTGAGATATCACATCTCTGCTATCGGAAGGGTCTCAGGATAGGAATGGTAAGGACTTAGAATTCACATCTCATACTATAGGGAGGGTCTCAGTTTTGATATTAGAAGCATTGAGCTATCACATCTCATGCTATCGGAAGGGTCTCAGGATTGGAATGGGATGGAGTTGGATATCACATCTCAAGCTATCTCAGGATTGGAATGGGAAGGAGTTTGATATTTCATCTCAAGCTATAGGAAGGGTCTCAGGTTTGGAAAGGGAAGGATTTGGATTTCACATCTCATGTTATAGGATGGTTCTCATGTTTGGTTTTAGAAGCATTGAGATATCACATCTCATGCTATCGGAAGGGTCTCAGGATTGGAATGGGAAGGACTTGGATATCACATCTCATGCTATAGGCAGGGTCTCAGGTTTGGAAAGGGAAGGAGATGGATATCACATTTCATGTTAGAGGTAGGATCTCAGGTTTGGTATTAGAGGCATTGAGATATCACATCTCATGCTATCAGAAGGGTCTCAGGATTGGAATGGGAAGGAGTTGGATATCAAATCTCATGCTAAAGGGATGGTCTAAGGTTTGGAAGGGGAGGGATTTGGACATCATATCTCATGTTATTGGAAGGATCTCAGGTTTGGTATTAGAAGCATTGAGATATCACATCTCATGCTATCGGAAGAGTCTTAGGTTTGGTATAAGCATTGAGATATCACATCTCTGCTATCGGAAGGGTCTCAGGATTGGAATGGGAAGGATTTGGATATCACAATTCATGTTATAGGGAGGGTCTCAGTTTTCATATTAGAAGCATTGAGATATCACATATGCTATTGGAAGGGTCTCAGTATTGGAATGGGAAGGAGTTGGATATCACATCTCATGTTATAGGGAGGGTCTCAGTTTTGATATTAGAAGCATTGAGATATCACATATGCTATTGGAAGGGTCTCAGTATTGGAATTGGAAGGAGTTGGATATCACATATGCTAAAGGAAAGGTCTCAGGTTTGGAATGGGAAGGAGTTGGATATCACGTCTCATGTTATAGGAAGGGTCTCAGGTTTGGAATGGGAAGGAGTTGAATATCACATCTCATGCTAAAGGAAGGGTCATCAGGTTCGGTATAAGCATTGAGATATCACATCTCTGCTATCGGAAGGGTCTCAGGATAGGAATGGGAAGGACGTAGATTTCACATCTCATACTATAGGGAGGGTCTCAGTTTTGATATTAGAAGCATTGAGCTATCACATCTCATGCTATCGGAAGGGTCTCAGGATTGGAATGGGATGGAGTTGGATATCACATCTCAAGCTATCTCAGGATTGTAATGGGAAGGAGTTTGATATCACATATCAAGCAATAGGAAGGGTCTCAGGTTTGGAAGGGGAAGGATTTGGATCTCACATCTCAAGCTATCTCAGGATTGGAATGGGAAGGAGTTTGATATTTCATCTCAAGCTATAGGAAGGGTCTCAGGTTTGGAAAGGGAAGGATTTGGATTTCACATCTCATGTTATAGGATGGTTCTCATGTTTGGTTTTAGAAGCATTGAGATATCACATCTCATGCTATGGGAAGGGTCTCAGGTTTGGAATGGGAAGGAGTTGGTTATCACATCTCATGCTAAAGGAAAGGTCTCAGGTTTGGAAAGGGAAGGATTTGGATCTCACATCTCATGTTTTAGGACGGGTCTCAGGTTTGGTATTAGAAGCATTGAACTATCACATCTCATGGTATAGGAAGGGTCCCAGGATTGGAATGGGAAGGAGTTGGATATCACATTGAATGGGAAGGAGTTTGATATCACATCTCAAGCTATAGGAAGGGCCTCATGTTTGGAATGGGAATGATTTGGATTTCACATCTCATGTTATAGGATGGTTCTCATGTTTGGTTTTAGAAGCATTGAAATATCACATCTCATGCTATCTGAAGGGTCTCAGGTTTGGAATGGGAAGGAGTTTGATATCACATCTCATGTTAGAGGTAGGATCTCAGGTTTGGTATTAGAGGCATTGAGATATGACATCTCATGCCATCAGAAGGGTCTCAGGATTGGAATGGGAAGGAGTTGGATATCACATCTCATGCTAAAGGGAGGGTCTAAGGTTTGGAAGGGGAAGGATTTGGACATCACATCTCATGTTATTGGAAGGATCTGAGGTTTGGTATTAGAAGCATTGAGATATCACATCTCATGCTATCGGAAGGGTCTCAGGTTTGGTATAAGCATTGAGATATCACATCTCTGCTATCGGAAGGGTCTCAGGATTGGAATGGGAAGGATTTGGATATCACATCTCATGTTATAGGAAGGGTCTCAGGTTTGGTATTAGAAGCATTGAGATATCACATCTCATGCTATATTAAGGGTCTCAGGAATGGAATGGGAAGGACTTGGATATCACATCTCATGATAAAGGAAGGGTCTAAGGTTTGGAAGGGGAAGGATTTGGATATCACATCTCATGTTATTGGACCGGTCTCAGGTTTGGTATTAGAAGCATTGAGATATCAAGTCTCATGGTATAGGACGGGAGTTTGATATCACATCTCATGCCATGGTATGGGTCTCAGGTTTTGTAGAAGCATTGGGATATCACATCTCATGCTATTGGAAGGGTATCAGGATTGGATTTGGAAGGAGTTGGATATCCCATCTCATGCTATAGGAAGGGTCTCAGGTTGGAGTAGAAGGAGTTGGATATCACATCTCATGTTATAGGAAGGGTCTCAGGATTGGAATGGGAAGGACTTGGATATCACATCTCATGTTATAGGAAGGATCTCAGGTTTTGTATTAGAAGCATTGAGATATCACATCTCATGCTATAGGAAGGGTCTCAGGATTGGAATGTGAAGCATTTGGATATCACATCTCATGCTAAAGGAAGGGTCTCAGGTTTGGTATAAGCATTGAGATATCACATCTCTGCTATCGGAAGGGTCTAAGGATTGGATTGGGAAGGAATTGGATATCCCTTCTCATGCTATAGGAAGGGTCTCAGGTTGGAATGGGTAGGAGTTGGATATCACATCTCATGTTATAGGAAGGGTCTCAAGATTGAAATGGGAAGGATTTGGATATCACATCTCTTGCTATAGGAAGGGTCTCAGGTTTTCTATTAGAAACATTGAGATATGACATCTCATGCTATAGGAAGGGTTTCAGTATTGGAATGGGAAGGATTTGGATATCACATCTCATGCTAAAGGAAGGGTCTCAGGTTTGGAAGGGGAAGGATTTGGATATCATATCTCATGTTATAGGACATATCTCATGTTATAGGACGGGTCCCAGGTTTGGTATTAGAAGCATTGAGATATCACATCTCATGGTATAGGAAGGGTCTCAGGATTGGAATGGGAAGGAGTTGGATCTCCCTTCTCATGCTACAGGAAGGGTCTCAGGTTGGAATGGGAAGGAGTTGGATATCACATCTCGTTATAGGAAGGGTCTCAGGATTGGAATGGGAAGGAATTGGATATCACATCTCTTGCTATAGGAAGGGTCTCAGGTTTGGAAGGGGAAGGATTTGGATATCATATCTCATGTTATAGGACCGGTCCCAGGTCTGGTATTAGAAGCATTGAGATATCACATCTCATGCTATAGGAGGAGTCTCAGGATTGGAATGGGCAGGAGTTGAATATCACCTCTCATGCTAAAGGAAGGGTATCAGGTTTGATAGAAGCATTGAGATATCACATCTCATGCTATAGGAAGGAACTCAGGATTGGAATGGGAAGGAGTTGGATATCACATCTAATGCCATAGGAAGGGTCATCAGGTTTGGTATAAGCATTGAGATATCACATCTCTGCTATCGGAAGGGTCTCAGGATAGGAATGGTAAGGACTTAGAATTCACATCTCATACTATAGGGAGGGTCTCAGTTTTGATATTAGAAGCATTGAGCTATCACATCTCATGCTATCGGAAGGGTCTCAGGATTGGAATGGGATGGAGTTGGATATCACATCTCAAGCTATCTCAGGATTGGAATGGGAAGGAGTTTGATATTTCATCTCAAGCTATAGGAAGGGTCTCAGGTTTGGAAAGGGAAGGATTTGGATTTCACATCTCATGTTATAGGATGGTTCTCATGTTTGGTTTTAGAAGCATTGAGATATCACATCTCATGCTATCGGAAGGGTCTCAGGTTTGGAAAGGGAAGGATTTGGATTTCACATGTTATAGGATGGTTCTCAGGTTTGGTTTTAGAAGCATTAAATTATAACATCTCATGCTATAGGAAGGGTCTCAGGTTTGGAATGGGAATGATTTGGATTTCACATCTCATGTTATAGGATGGTTCTCATGTTTGGTTTTAGAAGCATTGGAATATCACATCTCATGCTATCTGAAGGGTCTCAGGTTTGGAATGGGAAGGAGTTTGATATCACATCTCATGTTAGAGGTAGGATCTCAGGTTTGGTATTAGAGGCATTGAGATATGACATCTCATGCCATCAGAAGGGTCTCAGGATTGGAATGGGAAGGAGTTGGATATCACATCTCATGCTAAAGGGAGGGTCTAAGGTTTGGAAGGGGAAGGATTTGGACATCACATCTCATGTTATTGGAAGGATCTGAGGTTTGGTATTAGAAGCATTGAGATATCACATCTCATGCTATCGGAAGGGTCTCAGGTTTGGTATAAGCATTGAGATATCACATCTCTGCTATCGGAAGGGTCTCAGGATTGGAATGGGAAGGATTTGGATATCACATCTCATGTTATAGGAAGGGTCTCAGGTTTGGTATTAGAAGCATTGAGATATCACATCTCATGCTATATTAAGGGTCTCAGGAATGGAATGGGAAGGACTTGGATATCACATCTCATGATAAAGGAAGGGTCTAAGGTTTGGAAGGGGAAGGATTTGGATATCACATCTCATGTTATTGGACCGGTCTCAGGTTTGGTATTAGAAGCATTGAGATATCAAGTCTCATGGTATAGGACGGGAGTTTGATATCACATCTCATGCCATGGTATGGGTCTCAGGTTTTGTAGAAGCATTGGGATATCACATCTCATGCTATTGGAAGGGTATCAGGATTGGATTTGGAAGGAGTTGGATATCCCATCTCATGCTATAGGAAGGGTCTCAGGTTGGAGTAGAAGGAGTTGGATATCACATCTCATGTTATAGGAAGGGTCTCAGGATTGGAATGGGAAGGACTTGGATATCACATCTCATGTTATAGGAAGGATCTCAGGTTTTGTATTAGAAGCATTGAGATATCACATCTCATGCTATAGGAAGGGTCTCAGGATTGGAATGTGAAGCATTTGGATATCACATCTCATGCTAAAGGAAGGGTCTCAGGTTTGGTATAAGCATTGAGATATCACATCTCTGCTATCGGAAGGGTCTAAGGATTGGATTGGGAAGGAATTGGATATCCCTTCTCATGCTATAGGAAGGGTCTCAGGTTGGAATGGGTAGGAGTTGGATATCACATCTCATGTTATAGGAAGGGTCTCAAGATTGAAATGGGAAGGATTTGGATATCACATCTCTTGCTATAGGAAGGGTCTCAGGTTTTCTATTAGAAACATTGAGATATGACATCTCATGCTATAGGAAGGGTTTCAGTATTGGAATGGGAAGCATTTGGATATCACATCTCATGCTAAAGGAAGGGTCTCAGGTTTGGAAGGGGAAGGATTTGGATATCATATCTCATGTTATAGGACATATCTCATGTTATAGGACGGGTCCCAGGTTTGGTATTAGAAGCATTGAGATATCACATCTCATGGTATAGGAAGGGTCTCAGGATTGGAATGGGAAGGAGTTGGATCTCCCTTCTCATGCTACAGGAAGGGTCTCAGGTTGGAATGGGAAGGAGTTGGATATCACATCTCGTTATAGGAAGGGTCTCAGGATTGGAATGGGAAGGAATTGGATATCACATCTCTTGCTATAGGAAGGGTCTCAGGTTTGGAAGGGGAAGGATTTGGATATCATATCTCATGTTATAGGACCGGTCCCAGGTCTGGTATTAGAAGCATTGAGATATCACATCTCATGCTATAGGAGGAGTCTCAGGATTGGAATGGGAAGGAGTTGGATATCACGTCTCATGATATAGGAAGGGTCTCAGGATTGGAATGGGCAGGAGTTGAATATCACCTCTCATGCTAAAGGAAGGGTATCAGGTTTGATAGAAGCATTGAGATATCACATCTCATGCTATAGGAAGGAACTCAGGATTGGAATGGGAAGGAGTTGGATATCACATCTAATGCCATAGGAAGGCTCATCAGGTTTGGTATAAGCATTGAGATATCACATCTCTGCTATCGGAAGGGTCTCAGGATAGGAATGGTAAGGACTTAGAATTCACATCTCATACTATAGGGAGGGTCTCAGTTTTGATATTAGAAGCATTGAGCTATCACATCTCATGCTATCGGAAGGGTCTCAGGATTGGAATGGGATGGAGTTGGATATCACATCTCAAGCTATCTCAGGATTGGAATGGGAAGGAGTTTGATATTTCATCTCAAGCTATAGGAAGGGTCTCAGGTTTGGAAAGGGAAGGATTTGGATTTCACATCTCATGTTATAGGATGGTTCTCATGTTTGGTTTTAGAAGCATTGAGATATCACATCTCATGCTATCGGAAGGGTCTCAGGTTTGGAAAGGGAAGGATTTGGATTTCACATGTTATAGGATGGTTCTCAGGTTTGGTTTTAGAAGCATTAAATTATAACATCTCATGCTATAGGAAGGGTCTCAGGTTTGGAATGGGAAGGAGTTGGATATCACATCTCTGCTATCTGAAGGGTCTCAGGATTGGAATGGGAAGGAGTTGGATATCCCATCTCGTTATAGGAAGGGTCTCAGGTTTGGTATTAGAAGCAATGAGATATCACATCTCATGCTATAGGAAGGGTCTAAGGTTTGGAAGGGGACGGATTTGGGTATCACATCTCATGTTATAGGACCGGTCTCAGGTTTGGTATTTGAAGCATTGAGATATCAAGTCTCATGGTATAGGACGGGTCTCAGAATTGGAATGAGAAGGAGTTGGATATCACATCTCAAGCTATAGGAAGGGTCTCATGATTGGAATGGGAAGGAGTTGGATATCACATCTCATGTTATAGGAAGGGTCTCAGGATTGGAATGGGAAGGACTTGGATATCACATCTCATTCTATAGGAAGGCTCTCAGGGTTGGAAGGGGAAGGAGTTGGATATCACATTTCATGTTAGAGGTAGGATCTCAGGTTTGGTTTTAGAGGCATTGAGATATCACATCTCATGCCATCAGAAGGGTCTCAGGATTGGAATGGGAAGGAGTTGGATATCAAATCTCATGCTAAAGGGATGGTCTAAGGTTTGGAAGGGGAAGGATTTGGATATTCCATCTCATGTTATTGGACCGGTCTCAGGTTTGGTATTAGAAGCATTGAGATATCACATCTCATGCTATCGGAAGGGTCTTAGGTTTGGTATAAGCATTGAGATATCACATCTCTGCTATCGGAAGGGTCTCAGGATTGGAATGGGAAGGATTTGGATATCACAATTCATGTTATAGGAAGGGTCTCAGGTTTGGTATTAGAAGCATTGAGATATCACATCTCATGCTATAGGAAGGGTCTCAGGATTGGAATGGGAAGGACTTGGATATCACATCTCATGTTATAGGAAGGGTCTCAGGTTTGGTATTAGAAGCATTGAGATATCACATCTCATGCTATAGGAAGGGTCTCAGGAATGGAATGGGAAGGACTTGGATATCACATCTCATGATAAAGGAAGGGTCTAAGGTTTGGAAGGGGAAGGATTTGGATATCACATCTCATGTTATTGGACCGGTCTCAGGTTTGGTATTAGAAGCATTGAGATATCAAGTCTCATGGTATAGGACGGGAGTTTGATATCACATCTCATGCCATGGTATGGGTCTCAGGTTTTGTAGAAGCATTGGGATATCACATCTCATGCTATCGGAAGGGTATCAGGATTGGATTTGGAAGGAGTTGGATATCCCATCTCATGCTATAGGAAGGGTCTCAGGTTGGAATAGAAGGAGTTGGATATCACATCTCATGTTATAGGAAGGGTCTCAGGATTGGAATGGGAAGGACTTGGATATCACATCTCATGCTGTAGGAAGGGTCTCAGGTTTGGAAAAGGAAGGAGTTGGATATCATATTTCATGTTAGAGGTAGGATCTCAGGTTTGGTATTAGAGGCATTGAGATATCACATCTCATGCTATCATAAGGGTCTCAGGATTGGAATGGGAAGGAGTTGGATATCACATCTCATGTTATAGGAAGGATCTCAGGTTTGGTATTAGAAGCATTGAGACATCACATCTCATGCTATAGGAAGGGTCTCAGGATTGGAATGGGAAGGAGTTGGATATCACATCTCATGCTATAGGAAGGGTCTCAGGTTTGGTATAAGCATTGAGATATCACATCTCATGCTATAGGAAGGGTCTCAGGATTGGAAAGGGAAGGATTTGGATATCACATCTTATGCTATAGGAAGGGTCTCAGGTTTGGTATAAGCATGGAGATATCACTTCTCATGCTATAGGAAGGGTCTCAGGATTGGAATGGGAAGGAGTTGGATATCCCATCTCATGCTATAGGAAGGGTCTCAGATTTGGTATGAGCATTGAGATATCACATCTCATGCTATAGGAAGGGTCTCAGGATTGGAATGGGAAGGAGTTGTATATGACATCTCAGGCCATAGGAAGGGTCTCAGATTTGGTATAAGCATTGAGATATCACATCTCATGATATCGGAAGGGTCTCAGGATTGGAATGGGAAGGAGTTGGATATCACATCTCATTATAAAGGAAGGGTCTAAGGTTTGGAAGGGGATGGATTTGGATATCACATCTCATGTTATAGGACGGGTCTCAGGTTTGGTATTAGAAGCATTGGGATATCAAGTGTCATGGTATAAGAAGGGTCTCAGAATTGGAATGGGAAGGAGTTGGATATCACATCTCAAGCTATAGGAAGCGTCTCAGGATTGGAATGGGAAGGAGTTTGATATCACATCTCATGCCATAGTATGGGTCTCAGGTTTGGTAGAAGCATTGGGATATCACATCTCATGCTATCGGAAGGGTATCAGTATTGGATTTGGAAGGAGTTGGATATCCCATCTCATGCTATAGGAAGGGTCTCAGGTTAGAATGGGAAGGAGTTGGATATCACATTTCATGTTATAGGAAGGGTCTCAGGATTGGAATGGGAAGGACTTGGATATCATATCTCATGCTATAGGAAGGCTCTCAGGTTTGGAAGGGGAAGGAGTTGGATATCACATTTCATGTTAGAGGAAGGATCTCAGGTTTGGTATTAGAGGCCTTGAGATATCACATCTCATGCTATAGGAAGGGTCTCAGGATTGGAATGGGAAGGAGTTGGATATCACATCTCAAGCTATAGGAAGGGTCTCAGGTTTGGTATAAGCATTGAGATATCACATCTCATGCTATAGGAAGGGTCTCAGGATTGGAATGGGAAGAAGTTGGATATCACATCTCATGCTATAGGAAGGGTCTCAGGTTTGGTATAAGCATTGAGATATCACATCTCATGCTATAGGAAGGGTCTCAGGGTTGGAATGGGAAGGAGTTGTATATGACATCTCATGCCATAGGAAGGGTCTCAGGTTTGGTATAAGCATTGAGATATCACATCACATGCTATAGGAAGGGTCTCAGGATTGGAATGGGAAGGACTTGGATATCACATCTCATGCTATAGGCAGGGTCTCAGGTTTGGAAAGGGAAGGAGATGGATATCACATTTCATGTTAGAGGTAGGATCTCAGGTTTGGTATTAGAGGCATTGAGATATCACATCTCATGCTATCAGAAGGGTCTCAGGATTGGAATGGGAAGGAGTTGGATATCAAATCTCATGCTAAAGGGATGGTCTAAGGTTTGGAAGGGGAGGGATTTGGACATCATATCTCATGTTATTGGAAGGATCTCAGGTTTGGTATTAGAAGCATTGAGATATCACATCTCATGCTATCGGAAGGGTCTTAGGTTTGGTATAAGCATTGAGATATCACATCTCTGCTATCGGAAGGGTCTCAGGATTGGAATGGGAAGGATTTGGATATCACAATTCATGTTATAGGGAGGGTCTCAGTTTTCATATTAGAAGCATTGAGATATCACATATGCTATTGGAAGGGTCTCAGTATTGGAATGGGAAGGAGTTGGATATCACATCTCATGTTATAGGGAGGGTCTCAGTTTTGATATTAGAAGCATTGAGATATCACATATGCTATTGGAAGGGTCTCAGTATTGGAATTGGAAGGAGTTGGATATCACATATGCTAAAGGAAAGGTCTCAGGTTTGGAATGGGAAGGAGTTGGATATCACGTCTCATGTTATAGGAAGGGTCTCAGGTTTGGAATGGGAAGGAGTTGAATATCACATCTCATGCTAAAGGAAGGGTCATCAGGTTCGGTATAAGCATTGAGATATCACATCTCTGCTATCGGAAGGGTCTCAGGATAGGAATGGGAAGGACGTAGATTTCACATCTCATACTATAGGGAGGGTCTCAGTTTTGATATTAGAAGCATTGAGCTATCACATCTCATGCTATCGGAAGGGTCTCAGGATTGGAATGGGATGGAGTTGGATATCACATCTCAAGCTATCTCAGGATTGTAATGGGAAGGAGTTTGATATCACATATCAAGCTATAGGAAGGGTCTCAGGTTTGGAAGGGGAAGGATTTGGATCTCACATCTCAAGCTATCTCAGGATTGGAATGGGAAGGAGTTTGATATTTCATCTCAAGCTATAGGAAGGGTCTCAGGTTTGGAAAGGGAAGGATTTGGATTTCACATCTCATGTTATAGGATGGTTCTCATGTTTGGTTTTAGAAGCATTGAGATATCACATCTCATGCTATGGGAAGGGTCTCAGGTTTGGAATGGGAAGGAGTTGGTTATCACATCTCATGCTAAAGGAAAGGTCTCAGGTCTGGAAGGGGAAGGATTTGGATCTCACATCTCATGTTTTAGGACGGGTCTCAGGTTTGGTATTAGAAGCATTGAACTATCACATCTCATGGTATAGGAAGGGTCCCAGGATTGGAATGGGAAGGAGTTGGATATCACATTGAATGGGAAGGAGTTTGATATCACATCTCAAGCTATAGGAAGGGCCTCATGTTTGGAATGGGAATGATTTGGATTTCACATCTCATGTTATAGGATGGTTCTCATGTTTGGTTTTAGAAGCATTGAAATATCACATCTCATGCTATCTGAAGGGTCTCAGGTTTGGAATGGGAAGGAGTTTGATATCACATCTCATGTTAGAGGTAGGATCTCAGGTTTGGTATTAGAGGCATTGAGATATGACATCTCATGCCATCAGAAGGGTCTCAGGATTGGAATGGGAAGGAGTTGGATATCACATCTCATGCTAAAGGGAGGGTCTAAGGTTTGGAAGGGGAAGGATTTGGACATCACATCTCATGTTATTGGAAGGATCTGAGGTTTGGTATTAGAAGCATTGAGATATCACATCTCATGCTATCGGAAGGGTCTCAGGTTTGGTATAAGCATTGAGATATCACATCTCTGCTATCGGAAGGGTCTCAGGATTGGAATGGGAAGGATTTGGATATCACATCTCATGTTATAGGAAGGGTCTCAGGTTTGGTATTAGAAGCATTGAGATATCACATCTCATGCTATATTAAGGGTCTCAGGAATGGAATGGGAAGGACTTGGATATCACATCTCATGATAAAGGAAGGGTCTAAGGTTTGGAAGGGGAAGGATTTGGATATCACATCTCATGTTATTGGACCGGTCTCAGGTTTGGTATTAGAAGCATTGAGATATCAAGTCTCATCGTATAGGACGGGAGTTTGATATCACATCTCATGCCATGGTATGGGTCTCAGGTTTTGTAGAAGCATTGGGATATCACATCTCATGCTATTGGAAGGGTATCAGGATTGGATTTGGAAGGAGTTGGATATCCCATCTCATGCTATAGGAAGGGTCTCAGGTTGGAGTAGAAGGAGTTGGATATCACATCTCATGTTATAGGAAGGATCTCAGGTTTTGTATTAGAAGCATTGAGATATCACATCTCATGCTATAGGAAGGGTCTCAGGATTGGAATGTGAAGCATTTGGATATCACATCTCATGCTAAAGGAAGGGTCTCAGGTTTGGTATAAGCATTGAGATATCACATCTCTGCTATCGGAAGGGTCTAAGGATTGGATTGGGAAGGAATTGGATATCCCTTCTCATGCTATAGGAAGGGTCTCAGGTTGGAATGGGTAGGAGTTGGATATCACATCTCATGTTATAGGAAGGGTCTCAAGATTGAAATGGGAAGGATTTGGATATCACATCTCTTGCTATAGGAAGGGTCTCAGGTTTTCTATTAGAAACATTGAGATATGACATCTCATGCTATAGGAAGGGTTTCAGTATTGGAATGGGAAGGATTTGGATATCACATCTCATGCTAAAGGAAGGGTCTCAGGTTTGGAAGGGGAAGGATTTGGATATCATATCTCATGTTATAGGACATATCTCATGTTATAGGACGGGTCCCAGGTTTGGTATTAGAAGCATTGAGATATCACATCTCATGGTATAGGAAGGGTCTCAGGATTGGAATGGGAAGGAGTTGGATCTCCCTTCTCATGCTACAGGAAGGGTCTCAGGTTGGAATGGGAAGGAGTTGGATATCACATCTCGTTATAGGAAGGGTCTCAGGATTGGAATGGGAAGGAATTGGATATCACATCTCTTGCTATAGGAAGGGTCTCAGGTTTGGAAGGGGAAGGATTTGGATATCATATCTCATGTTATAGGACCGGTCCCAGGTCTGGTATTAGAAGCATTGAGATATCACATCTCATGCTATAGGAGGAGTCTCAGGATTGGAATGGGCAGGAGTTGAATATCACCTCTCATGCTAAAGGAAGGGTATCAGGTTTGATAGAAGCATTGAGATATCACATCTCATGCTATAGGAAGGAACTCAGGATTGGAATGGGAAGGAGTTGGATATCACATCTAATGCCATAGGAAGGGTCATCAGGTTTGGTATAAGCATTGAGATATCACATCTCTGCTATCGGAAGGGTCTCAGGATAGGAATGGTAAGGACTTAGAATTCACATCTCATACTATAGGGAGGGTCTCAGTTTTGATATTAGAAGCATTGAGCTATCACATCTCATGCTATCGGAAGGGTCTCAGGATTGGAATGGGATGGAGTTGGATATCACATCTCAAGCTATCTCAGGATTGGAATGGGAAGGAGTTTGATATTTCATCTCAAGCTATAGGAAGGGTCTCAGGTTTGGAAAGGGAAGGATTTGGATTTCACATCTCATGTTATAGGATGGTTCTCATGTTTGGTTTTAGAAGCATTGAGATATCACATCTCATGCTATCGGAAGGGTCTCAGGTTTGGAAAGGGAAGGATTTGGATTTCACATGTTATAGGATGGTTCTCAGGTTTGGTTTTAGAAGCATTAAATTATAACATCTCATGCTATAGGAAGGGTCTCAGGTTTGGAATGGGAATGATTTGGATTTCACATCTCATGTTATAGGATGGTTCTCATGTTTGGTTTTAGAAGCATTGAAATATCACATCTCATGCTATCTGAAGGGTCTCAGGTTTGGAATGGGAAGGAGTTTGATATCACATCTCATGTTAGAGGTAGGATCTCAGGTTTGGTATTAGAGGCATTGAGATATGACATCTCATGCCATCAGAAGGGTCTCAGGATTGGAATGGGAAGGAGTTGGATATCACATCTCATGCTAAAGGGAGGGTCTAAGGTTTGGAAGGGGAAGGATTTGGACATCACATCTCATGTTATTGAAAGGATCTGAGGTTTGGTATTAGAAGCATTGAGATATCACATCTCATGCTATCGGAAGGGTCTCAGGTTTGGTATAAGCATTGAGATATCACATCTCTGCTATCGGAAGGGTCTCAGGATTGGAATGGGAAGGATTTGGATATCACATCTCATGTTATAGGAAGGGTCTCAGGTTTGGTATTAGAAGCATTGAGATATCACATCTCATGCTATATTAAGGGTCTCAGGAATGGAATGGGAAGGACTTGGATATCACATCTCATGATAAAGGAAGGGTCTAAGGTTTGGAAGGGGAAGGATTTGGATATCACATCTCATGTTATTGGACCGGTCTCAGGTTTGGTATTAGAAGCATTGAGATATCAAGTCTCATGGTATAGGACGGGAGTTTGATATCACATCTCATGCCATGGTATGGGTCTCAGGTTTTGTAGAAGCATTGGGATATCACATCTCATGCTATTGGAAGGGTATCAGGATTGGATTTGGAAGGAGTTGGATATCCCATCTCATGCTATAGGAAGGGTCTCAGGTTGGAGTAGAAGGAGTTGGATATCACATCTCATGTTATAGGAAGGGTCTCAGGATTGGAATGGGAAGGACTTGGATATCACATCTCATGTTATAGGAAGGATCTCAGGTTTTGTATTAGAAGCATTGAGATATCACATCTCATGCTATAGGAAGGGTCTCAGGATTGGAATGTGAAGCATTTGGATATCACATCTCATGCTAAAGGAAGGGTCTCAGGTTTGGTATAAGCATTGAGATATCACATCTCTGCTATCGGAAGGGTCTAAGGATTGGATTGGGAAGGAATTGGATATCCCTTCTCATGCTATAGGAAGGGTCTCAGGTTGGAATGGGTAGGAGTTAGATATCACATCTCATGTTATAGGAAGGGTCTCAAGATTGAAATGGGAAGGATTTGGATATCACATCTCTTGCTATAGGAAGGGTCTCAGGTTTTCTATTAGAAACATTGAGATATGACATCTCATGCTATAGGAAGGGTTTCAGTATTGGAATGGGAAGGATTTGGATATCACATCTCATGCTAAAGGAAGGGTCTCAGGTTTGGAAGGGGAAGGATTTGGATATCATATCTCATGTTATAGGACATATCTCATGTTATAGGACGGGTCCCAGGTTTGGTATTAGAAGCATTGAGATATCACATCTCATGGTATAGGAAGGGTCTCAGGATTGGAATGGGAAGGAGTTGGATCTCCCTTCTCATGCTACAGGAAGGGTCTCAGGTTGGAATGGGAAGGAGTTGGATATCACATCTCGTTATAGGAAGGGTCTCAGGATTGGAATGGGAAGGAATTGGATATCACATCTCTTGCTATAGGAAGGGTCTCAGGTTTGGAAGGGGAAGGATTTGGATATCATATCTCATGTTATAGGACCGGTCCCAGGTCTGGTATTAGAAGCATTGAGATATCACATCTCATGCTATAGGAGGAGTCTCAGGATTGGAATGGGAAGGAGTTGGATATCACGTCTCATGATATAGGAAGGGTCTCAGGATTGGAATGGGCAGGAGTTGAATATCACCTCTCATGCTAAAGGAAGGGTATCAGGTTTGATAGAAGCATTGAGATATCACATCTCATGCTATAGGAAGGAACTCAGGATTGGAATGGGAAGGAGTTGGATATCACATCTAATGCCATAGGAAGGCTCATCAGGTTTGGTATAAGCATTGAGATATCACATCTCTGCTATCGGAAGGGTCTCAGGATAGGAATGGTAAGGACTTAGAATTCACATCTCATACTATAGGGAGGGTCTCAGTTTTGATATTAGAAGCATTGAGCTATCACATCTCATGCTATCGGAAGGGTCTCAGGATTGGAATGGGATGGAGTTGGATATCACATCTCAAGCTATCTCAGGATTGGAATGGGAAGGAGTTTGATATTTCATCTCAAGCTATAGGAAGGGTCTCAGGTTTGGAAAGGGAAGGATTTGGATTTCACATCTCATGTTATAGGATGGTTCTCATGTTTGGTTTTAGAAGCATTGAGATATCACATCTCATGCTATCGGAAGGGTCTCAGGTTTGGAAAGGGAAGGATTTGGATTTCACATGTTATAGGATGGTTCTCAGGTTTGGTTTTAGAAGCATTAAATTATAACATCTCATGCTATAGGAAGGGTCTCAGGTTTGGAATGGGAAGGAGTTGGATATCACATCTCTGCTATCTGAAGGGTCTCAGGATTGGAATGGGAAGGAGTTGGATATCCCATCTCGTTATAGGAAGGGTCTCAGGTTTGGTATTAGAAGCAATGAGATATCACATCTCATGCTATAGGAAGGGTCTAAGATTTGGAAGGGGACGGATTTGGGTATCACATCTCATGTTATAGGACCGGTCTCAGGTTTGGTATTTGAAGCATTGAGATATCAAGTCTCATGGTATAGGACGGGTCTCAGAATTGGAATGAGAAGGAGTTGGATATCACATCTCAAGCTATAGGAAGGGTCTCATGATTGGAATGGGAAGGAGTTGGATATCACATCTCATGTTATAGGAAGGGTCTCAGGATTGGAATGGGAAGGACTTGGATATCACATCTCATTCTATAGGAAGGCTCTCAGGGTTGGAAGGGGAAGGAGTTGGATATCACATTTCATGTTAGAGGTAGGATCTCAGGTTTGGTTTTAGAGGCATTGAGATATCACATCTCATGCCATCAGAAGGGTCTCAGGATTGGAATGGGAAGGAGTTGGATATCAAATCTCATGCTAAAGGGATGGTCTAAGGTTTGGAAGGGGAAGGATTTGGATATTCCATCTCATGTTATTGGACCGGTCTCAGGTTTGGTATTAGAAGCATTGAGATATCACATCTCATGCTATCGGAAGGGTCTTAGGTTTGGTATAAGCATTGAGATATCACATCTCTGCTATCGGAAGGGTCTCAGGATTGGAATGGGAAGGATTTGGATATCACAATTCATGTTATAGGAAGGGTCTCAGGTTTGGTATTAGAAGCATTGAGATATCACATCTCATGCTATAGGAAGGGTCTCAGGATTGGAATGGGAAGGACTTGGATATCACATCTCATGTTATAGGAAGGGTCTCAGGTTTGGTATTAGAAGCATTGAGATATCACATCTCATGCTATAGGAAGGGTCTCAGGAATGGAATGGGAAGGACTTGGATATCACATCTCATGATAAAGGAAGGGTCTAAGGTTTGGAAGGGGAAGGATTTGGATATCACATCTCATGTTATTGGACCGGTCTCAGGTTTGGTATTAGAAGCATTGAGATATCAAGTCTCATGGTATAGGACGGGAGTTTGATATCACATCTCATGCCATGGTATGGGTCTCAGGTTTTGTAGAAGCATTGGGATATCACATCTCATGCTATCGGAAGGGTATCAGGATTGGATTTGGAAGGAGTTGGATATCCCATCTCATGCTATAGGAAGGGTCTCAGGTTGGAATAGAAGGAGTTGGATATCACATCTCATGTTATAGGAAGGGTCTCAGGATTGGAATGGGAAGGACTTGGATATCACATCTCATGCTGTAGGAAGGGTCTCAGGTTTGGAAAAGGAAGGAGTTGGATATCATATTTCATGTTAGAGGTAGGATCTCAGGTTTGGTATTAGAGGCATTGAGATATCACATCTCATGCTATCAGAAGGGTATCAGGATTGGAATGGGAAGGAGTTGGGTATCACATCTCATGTTATAGGACCGGTCTCAGGTTTGGTATTTGAAGCATTGAGATATCAAGTCTCATGGTATAGGACGGGTCTCAGAATTGGAATGAGAAGGAGTTGGATATCACATCTCAAGCTATAGGAAGGGTCTCATGATTGGAATGGGAAGGAGTTGGATATCACATCTCATGTTATAGGAAGGGTCTCAGGATTGGAATGGGAAGGACTTGGATATCACATCTCATTATATAGGAAGGCTCTCAGGGTTGGAAGGGGAAGGAGTTGGATATCACATTTCATGTTAGAGGTAGGATCTCAGGTTTGGTTTTAGAGGCATTGAGATATCACATCTCATGCCATCAGAAGGGTCTCAGGATTGGAATGGGAAGGAGTTGGATATCAAATCTCATGCTAAAGGGATGGTCTAAGGTTTGGAAGGGGAAGGATTTGGATATCACATCTCATGTTATTGGACCGGTCTCAGGTTTGGTATTAGAAGCATTGAGATATCACATCTCATGCTATCGGAAGGGTCTTAGGTTTGGTATAAGCATTGAGATATCACATCTCTGCTATCGGAAGGGTCTCAGGATTGGAACGGGAAGGATTTGGATATCACAATTCATGTTATAGGAAGGGTCTCAGGTTTGGTATTAGAAGCATTGAGATATCACATCTCATGCTATAGGAAGGGTCTCAGGATTGGAATGGGAAGGACTTGGATATCACATCTCATGTTATAGGAAGGGTCTCAGGTTTGGTATTAGAAGCATTGAGATATCACATCTCATGCTATAGGAAGGGTCTCAGGAATGGAATGGGAAGGACTTGGATATCACATCTCATGATAAAGGAAGGGTCTAAGGTTTGGAAGGGGAAGGATTTGGATATCACATCTCATGTTATTGGACCGGTCTCAGGTTTGGTATTAGAAGCATTGAGATATCAAGTCTCATGGTATAGGACGGGAGTTTGATATCACATCTCATGCCATGGTATGGGTCTCAGGTTTTGTAGAAGCATTGGGATATCACATCTCATGCTATCGGAAGGGTATCAGGATTGGATTTGGAAGGAGTTGGATATCCCATCTCATGCTATAGGAAGGGTCTCAGGTTGGAATAGAAGGAGTTGGATATCACATCTCATGTTATAGGAAGGGTCTCAGGATTGGAATGGGAAGGACTTGGATATCACATCTCATGCTGTAGGAAGGGTCTCAGGTTTGGAAAAGGAAGGAGTTGGATATCACATTTCATGTTAGAGGTAGGATCTCAGGTTTGGTATTAGAGGCATTGAGATATCACATCTCATGCTATCAGAAGGGTATCAGGATTGGAATGGGAAGGAGTTGGATATCACATCTCATGCTAAAGGGAGGGTCTCAGGTTTGGAATGGGAAGGATTTGGATATCACATCTCACGTTATAGGAAGGACCTTAGGTTTGGTATTAGAAGCATTGAGATATCACATCTCATGCTATAGGAAGGGTCTCGGGATTGGAATGGGAAGGAGTTGGATATCACATCTCATGTTATAGGAAGGATCTCAGGTTTGGTATTAGAAGCATTGAGATATCACATCTCATGCTATAGGAAGGGTCTCAGGATTGGAATGGGAAGGAGTTGGATATCACATCTCATGCTATGGGAAGGGTCTCAGGTTTGGTATAAGCATTGAAATATCACATCTCTGCTATCGGAAGGGTCTCAGGATTGGAATGGGAGGAGCTGGATATCACATCTCATGCTATGGGAAGGGTCTCAGGTTTGGTATAAGCATTGAAATATCACATCTCTGCTATCGGAAGGGTCTCAGGATTGGAATGGGAGGAGCTGGATATCACATCTCATGCTAAAGGAAGGGTCTCAGGTTTGGAAGGGGAAGGAGTTGGATATCACATCTCATGCTAAAGGGAGGGTCTCAGGTTTGGAATGGGAAGGATTTGGATATCACATCTCATGTTATAGGAAGGACCTTAGGTTTGGTATTAGAAGCATTGAGATATCACATCTCATGCTATAGGAAGGGTCTCGGGATTGGAACGGGAAGGAGTTGGATATCACATCTCATGTTATTGGAAGGATCTCAGGTTTGGTATTAGAAGCATTGAGATATCACATCTCATGCTATCGGAAGGGTCTTAGGTTTGGTATAAGCATTGAGATATCACATCTCTGCTATCGGAAGGGTCTCAGGATTGGAATGGGAAGGATTTGGATATCATAATTCATGTTATAGGAAGGGTCTCAGGTTTGGTATTAGAAGCATTGAGATATCACATCTCATGCTATAGGAAGGGTCTCAGGATTGGAATGGGAAGGACTTGGATATCACATCTCATATTATAGGAAGGGTCTCAGGTTTGGTATTAGAAGCATTGAGATATCACATCTCATGCTATAGGAAGGGTCTCAGGAATGGAATGGGAAGGACTTGGATATCACATCTCATGATAAAGGAAGGGTCTAAGGTTTGGAAGGGGAAGGATTTGGATATCACATCTCATGTTATTGGACCGGTCTCAGGTTTGGTATTAGAAGCATTGAGATATCAAGTCTCATGGTATAGGACGGGAGTTTGATATCACATCTCATGCCATGGTATGGGTCTCAGGTTTTGTAGAAGCATTGGTATATCACATCTCATGCTATCGGAAGGGTATCAGGATTGGATTTGGAAGGAGTTGGATATCCCATCTCATGCTATAGGAAGGGTCTCAGGTTGGAATAGAAGGAGTTGGATATCACATCTCATTTTATAGGAAGGGTCTCAGGATTGGAATGGGAAGGACTTGGATATCACATCTCATGCTGTAGGAAGGGTCTCAGGTTTGGAAAAGGAAGGAGTTGGATATCACATTTCATGTTAGAGGTAGGATCTCAGGTTTGGTATTAGAGGCATTGAGATATCAGATCTCATGCTATCAGAAGGGTATCAGGATTGGAATGGGAAGGAGTTGGATATCACATCTCATGCTAAAGGGAGGGTCTCAGGTTTGGAATGGGAAGGATTTGGATATCACATCTCATGTTATAGGAAGGACCTTAGGTTTGGTATTAGAAGCATTGAGATATCACATCTCATGCTATAGGAAGGGTCTCGGGATTGGAATGGGAAGGAGTTGGATATCACATCTCATGTTATAGGAAGGATCTCAGGTTTGGTATTAGAAGCATTGAGATATCACATCTCATGCTATAGGAAGGGTCTCAGGATTGGAATGGGAAGGAGTTGGATATCACATCTCATGCTATGGGAAGGGTCTCAGGTTTGGTATAAGCATTGAAATGTCACATCTCTGCTATCGGAAGGGTCTCAGGATTGGAATGGGAGGAGCTATATATCACATCTCATGCTAAAGGAAGGGTCTCAGGTTTGGAAGGGGAAGGATTTGGATATCACATCTCATGTTATAGGACGGGTCTCAGGTTTGGTATTAGAAGCATTGTGATATCACATCTCATGCTATAGGGTGTGTCTCAGGATTGGAATGGGAAGGAGTTGGATATCACATCTCATGCTATAGGAAGGGTTTCAGGTTTGGTAGAAGCATTGAGATATCACATCTCATGCTATAGGAAGAGTCTCAGGTTTGGGAAGGGAAGGATTTGGATTTCACATCTCATGTTATAGGATGGTTCTCATGTTTGGTTTTTGAAGCATTGAGATATCACATCTCATGCTATCGGAAGGGTCTCAGGTTTGGAATGGGAAGGAGTTGGATATCACATCTCATGTTATAGGAAGGGTCTCAGGTTTGGAATGGGAAGGAGTTGGATATGACATCTCTTGTTATAGGGAGGGTCTCAGGATTTGAATGGTAAGGAGTTGGATATCACATCTCATGCTATAGGAAGGGTCTCAGGTTGGAATGGGAAGGAGTTGGATATCACATCTCATGTTATATACAGGAAGGGTCTCAGGATTGGAATGGGAAGGATTTGGATATCACATCTCTTGCTATAGGAAGGGTCTCAGGTTTTTTATTAGAAACATTGAGATATCACATCTCATGCTATAGGAAGGGTTTTAGGATTGGAATGGGAAGTATTTGGATATCACATCTCATGCTAAAGGAAGGGTCTCAGGTTTGGAAGGGGAAGGATTTGGATATCACATCTCATCCAATAGGAAGGGTCTCAGGTTTGGAATGGGAAGGAATTGGATATCACATCTCATGTTATAGGAAGGGTCTCAGGTTTTTTATTAGAAACATTGAGATATCACATCTCATGTTATAGGACGGTTCCCAGGTTTGGTATTAGAAGCATTTAGATATCACATCTCATGGTATAGGAAGGGTCTCAGGGTTGGAATGGGAAGGAGTTGGATATCACATCTCATCCAATAGGAAGGGTCTCAGGTTTGGAATGGGAAGGAATTGGATATCACATCTCATGTTATAGGAAGGATCTCAGGTTTGGTATTAGAAGCATTGAGATATCACATCTCATGCTATAGGAAGGGTCTCAGGATTGGAATGTGAAGGATTTGGATATCACATCTCATGCTAAAGGAAGGGTCTCAGGTTTGGTAGAAGCATTGAGATATCACATCTCATGCTATAGGAAGGGTCTCAGGATTTGAATGGCAAGGAGTTGGATATCACATCTCATGCCATAGTAAGGGTCTCAGGTTTGGTATAAGCATTGAGATATCACATCTCTGCTATCGGAAGGTTCTCAGGATTGGATTGGGAAGGAGTTGGATATCCCTTCCCATGCTATAGGAAGTGTCTCAGGTTGGAAGGGGAAGGAGTTGAATATCACATCTCATGTTATAGGAAGGGTCTCAGGATTGGAATGGGAAGGATTTGGATATCACATCTCTTGCTATAGGAAGGGTCTCAGGATTGGAATGGGAAGGATTTGGATATCACATCTCATGTCATAGGAAGGATCTCAGGTTTGGTATTAGAAGCATTGATATATCACATCTCATGCTATAGTAAGGGTCTCATGTTTGGAATGGGAAGGAGTTGGATATCACATATGCTATAGGAAGTGTCTCAGGTTTGGAACGGGAAGGAGTTGGATATCACATCTCATGTTATAGGAAGGGTCTCAGGTTTGGTATAAGCATTGAGATATCACATCTCTGCTATCAGGAGTGGCTCAGGATTGGAATGGGAAGGAGTTGGATATCCCATCTCATGTTAAAGGACGGGTCTCTGGTTTGGTATTAGAATCATTGAGATATCACATCGCATGCTGTAGGAAGGGTCTAAGGATTGGAATGGGATGGACTTGGAAATCACATCTCATGCTATAGGTAGGCTCTCAGGTTTGGTATAAGCATTGAGATATCACATCTCATGCTATAGGAAGGGTCTCAGGATTGGAATGGGAAGGATTTGGATATCACATCTCATGCTATAGGAAGGGTCTCAGATTTGGTATAAGCATTGAGATATCACATCTCATGCTATAGGAAGGGTCTCAGGATTGGAATGGGAAGGAGTTGTATATGACATCTCAAGCCTTAGGAAGGGTCTCAGGTTTGGAATGGGAAGGAATTGGATATCACATCTCATGTTATAGGAAGGGTCTCAGGTTTTTTATTAGAAACATTGAGATATCACATCTCATGTTATAGGACGGTTCCCAGGTTTGGTATTAGAAGCATTGAGATATCACATCTCATGGTATAGGAAGGGTCTCAGGGTTGGAATGGGAAGGAGTTGGATATCACATCTCATCCAATAGGAAGGGTCTCAGGTTTGGAATGGGAAGGAATTGGATATCACATCTCATGTTATAGGAAGGATCTCAGGTTTGGTATTAGAAGCATTGAGATATCACATCTCATGCTATAGGAAGGGTCTCAGGATTGGAATGTGAAGGATTTGGATATCACATCTCATGCTAAAGGAAGGGTCTCAGGTTTGGTAGAAGCATTGAGATATCACATCTCATGCTATAGGAAGGGTCTCAGGATTTGAATGGCAAGGAGTTGGATATCACATCTCATGCCATAGTAAGGGTCTCAGGTTTGGTATAAGCATTGAGATATCACATCTCTGCTATCGGAAGGTTCTCAGGATTGGATTGGGAAGGAGTTGGATATCCCTTCCCATGCTATAGGAAGTGTCTCAGGTTGGAAGGGGAAGGAGTTGAATATCACATCTCATGTTATAGGAAGGGTCTCAGGATTGGAATGGGAAGGATTTGGATATCACATCTCTTGCTATAGGAAGGGTCTCAGGATTGGAATGGGAAGGATTTGGATATCACATCTCATGTCATAGGAAGGATCTCAGGTTTGGTATTAGAAGCATTGATATATCACATCTCATGCTATAGTAAGGGTCTCATGTTTGGAATGGGAAGGAGTTGGATATCACATATGCTATAGGAAGTGTCTCAGGTTTGGAACGGGAAGGAGTTGGATATCACATCTCATGTTATAGGAAGGGTCTCAGGTTTGGTATAAGCATTGATATATCACATCTCTGCTATCAGGAGTGCTCAGGATTGGAATGGGAAGGAGTTGGATATCCCATCTCATGTTAAAGGACGGGTCTCTGGTTTGGTATTAGAATCATTGAGATATCACATCGCATGCTGTAGGAAGGGTCTAAGGATTGGAATGGGATGGACTTGGAAATCACATCTCATGCTATAGGTAGGCTCTCAGGTTTGGTATAAGCATTGAGATATCACATCTCATGCTATAGGAAGGGTCTCAGGATTGGAATGGGAAGGATTTGGATATCACATCTCATGCTATAGGAAGGGTCTCAGATTTGGTATAAGCATTGAGATATCACATCTCATGCTATAGGAAGGGTCTCAGGATTGGAATGGGAAGGAGTTGTATATGACATCTCAAGCCTTAGGAAGGGTCTCAGGTTTGGTATAAGCATTGAGATATCACATCTCTGCTATCGGAAGGGTCTCAGGATTGGAATGGGAAGGAGTTGGATATCCCATCTCATGTTATAGGAAGGGTCTCAGGTTTGGTATTAGAAGCATTGAGATATCACATCTCATGCTATAGGAAGGGTCTCAGGATTGGAATGGGAAGGACTTGGATGTCACATCTCATGCTATAGGGAGGGTCTCAAGTTTGATATTAGAAGCATTGAGATAACAAATCTCATGATATCGGAAGGGTCTCAGGATTGGAATGGGAAGGAGTTGGATATCACATCTCATTATAAAGGAAGGGTCTAAGGTTTGGAAGGGGAAGGATTTGGATATCACATCTCATGTTATAGGACGGGTCTCAGGTTTGGTATTAGAAGCATTGAGATATCAAGTCTCATGGTATAAGAAGGGTCTCAGAATTGGAATGGGAAGGAGTTGGATATCACATCTCAAGCTATAGGAAGCGTCTCAGGATTGGAATGGGAAGCAGTTTGATATCACATCTCATGCCATAGTATGGGTCTCAGGTTTGGTAGAAGCATTGGGATATCACATCTCATGCTATAGGAAGGGTCTCAGGATTGGAATGGGAAGAAGTTGGATATCACATCTCAAGCTATAGGAAGGGTCTCAGGTTTGGTATAAGCATTGAGATATCACATCTCATGCTATAGGAAGGGTCTCAGGGTTGGAATGGGAAGGAGTTGTTTATGACATCTCATGCCATAGGAAGGGTCTCAGGTTTGGTATAAGCATTGAGATTTCACATCACATGCTATAGGAAGGGTCTCAGGATTGGAATGGGAAGTACTTGGATATCACATCACATGCTATAGGAAGGGTCTCAGGATTGGAATGGGAAGGACTTGGATATCACATCTCATGCTATAGGCAGGGTCTCAGGTTTGGAAAGGGAAGGAGATGGATATCACATTTCATGTTAGAGGTAGGATCTCAGGTTTGGTATTAGAGGCAATGAGATATCACATCTCATGCTATCAGAAGGGTCTCAGGATTGGAATGGGAAGGAGTTGGATATCACATTTCATGCTAAAGGGAGGGTCTCAGGTTTGGAAGAGGAAGGATTTGGAAATCACATCTCATATTATAGGAAGGATCTCAGGTTTGGTATTAGAAGCATTGAGATATCACATCTCATGCTATCGGAAGGATCTCAGGTTTGGTATAAGAGGCATTGAGATATCACATCTCATGCTATCATAAGGGTCTCAGGATTGGAATGGGAAGGAGTTGGATATCACATCTCATGTTATAGGAAGGATCTCAGGTTTGGTATTAGAAGCATTGAGACATCACATCTCATGCTATAGGAAGGGTCTCAGGATTGGAATGGGAAGGAGTTGGATATCACATCTCATGCTATAGGAAGGGTCTCAGGTTTGGTATAAGCATTGAGATATCACATCTCATGCTATAGGAAGGGTCTCAGGATTGGAATGGGAAGGATTTGGATATCACATCTTATGCTATAGGAAGGGTCTCAGGTTTGGTATAAGCATTGAGATATCACATGTCATGCTATAGGAAGGGTCTCAGGATTGGAATGGGAAGAAGTTGGATATCACATCTCATGCTATTTGAAGGGTCTTAGGGTTGGAATGGGAAGGAGTTGTATATGACATCTCATGCCATAGGAAGGGTCTCAGGTTTGGTATAAGCATTGAGATATCACATCACATGCTATAGGAAGGGTCTCAGGATTGGAATGGGAAGGACTTGGATATCACTTCTCATGCTATAGGCAGGGTCTCAGGTTTGGAAAGGGAAGGAGATGGATATCACATTTCATGTTAGAGGTAGGATCTCAGGTTTGGTATTAGAGGCATTGAGATATCACATCTCATGCTATCAGAAGGGTCTCAGGATTGGAATGGGAAGGAGTTGGATATCACATTTCATGCTAAAGGGAGGGTCACAGGTTTGGAAGGGGAAGGATTTGGAAATCACATCTCATATTATAGGAAGGATCTCAGGTTTGGTATTAGAAGCATTGAGATATCACATCTCATGCTATCGGAAGGATCTCAGGTTTGGTATAAGAGGCATTGAGATATCACATCTCATGCTATCATAAGGGTCTCAGGATTGGAATGGGAAGGAGTTGGATATCACATCTCATGTTATAGGAAGGATCTCAGGTTTGGTATTAGAAGCATTGAGACATCACATCTCATGCTATAGGAAGGGTCTCAGGATTGGAATGGGAAGGAGTTGGATATCACATCTCATGCTATAGGAAGGGTCTCAGGTTTGGTATAAGCATTGAGATATCACATCTCATGCTATAGGAAGGGTCTCAGGATTGGAATGGGAAGGATTTGGATATCACATATTATGCTATAGGAAGGGTCTCAGGTTTGGTATAAGCATGGAGATATCACTTCTCATGCTATAGGAAGGGTCTCAGGATTGGAATGGGAAGGAGTTGGATATCACATCTCATGCTATAGGAAGGGTCTCAGATTTGGTATAAGCATTGAGATATCACATCTCATGCTATAGGAAGGGTCTCAGGATTGGAATGGGAAGGAGTTGTATATGACATCTCAGGCCATAGGAAGGGTCTCAGATTTGGTATAAGCATTGAGATATCACATCTCATGATATCGGAAGGGTCTCAGGATTGGAATGGGAAGGAGTTGGATATCACATTTCATGATAAAGGAAGGGTCTAAGGTTTGGAAGGGGAAGGATTTGGATATCACATCTCATGTTATAGGATGGGTCTCAGGTTTGGTAGAAGCATTGGGATATCACATCTCATGCTATCGGAAGGGTATCAGTATTGGATTTGAAAGGAGTTGGATATCCCATCTCATGCTATAGGAAGGGTCTCAGGTTGGAATGGGAAGGAGTTGGATATCACATTTCATGTTATAGGAAGGGTCTCAGGATTGGAATGGGAAGGACTTGGATATCATATCTCATGCTATAGGAAGGCTCTCAGGTTTGGAAGGGGAAGGAGTTGGATATCACATTTCATGTTAGAGGAAGGATCTCAGGTTTGGTATTAGAGGCCTTGAGATATCACATCTCATGCTATAGGAAGGGTCTCAGGATTGGAATGGGAAGGAGTTGGATATCACATCTCAAGCTATAGGAAGGGTCTCAGGTTTGGTATAAGCATTGAGATATCACATCTCATGCTATAGGAAGGGTCTCAGGATTGGAATGGGAAGAAGTTGGATATCACATCGCATGCTATAGGAAGGGTCTCAGGTTTGGTATAAGCATTGAGATATCACATCTCATGCTATAGGAAGGGTCTCAGGATTGGAATGGGAAGGAGTTGTATATGCCATCTCATGCCATAGGAAGGGTCTCAGGTTTGGTATAAGCATTGAGATATCACATCACATGCTATAGGAAGGGTCTCAGGATTGGAATGGGAAGGACTTGGATATCACATATCATGCTATAGGCAGGGTCTCAGGTTTGGAAAGGGAAGGAGATGGATATCACATTTCATGTTAGAGGTAGGATCTCAGGTTTGGTATTAGAGGCATTGAGAAATCACATCTCATGCTATCAGAAGGGTCTCAGGATTGGAATGGGAAGGAGTTGGATATCACATCTCATGCTAAAGGGAGGGTCTCAGGTTTGGAAGGGGAAGGATTTGGAAATCACATCTCATATTATAGGAAGGATCTCAGGTTTGGTATTAGAAGCATTGAGATATCACATCTCATGCTATCATAAGGGTCTCAGGATTGGAATGGGAAGGAGTTGGATATCACATCTCATGTTATAGGAAGGATCTCAGGTTTGGTATTGGAAGCATTGAGACATCACATCTCATGCTATAGGAATGGTCTCAGGATTGGAATGGGTAGGAGTTGGATGTTACATTCTTGCTATAGGAAGGGTCTCATGTTTGGAATGGGAAGGAGTTGGATATCACATATGCTATAGGAAGTGTCTTAGGTTTGGAACGGGAAGGAGTTGGATATCACATCTCATGTTATGGGAAGGGTCTCAGGTTTGGTATAAGCATTGAGATATCACATCTCTGCTATCAGGAGTGGCTCAGGATTGGAATGGGAAGGAGTTGGATATCCCATCTCATGTTAAAGGACGGGTCTCTGGTTTGGTATTAGAATCATTGAGATATCACATCGCTGTTAGGAAAGATTTCGTAATTGTAGGGAATTTTCCTTCCATGTGGCAACCCCTAAACTTTTTGCTATTGTTTTTAACCTTGTTCTTGACTTTGCCAGAGAAGTACAGCCTTCTGCCGCACTTCTCTGGGCTTTCGCTCCTTTCTTACGGGGAAACTGACATGCCCTTAAGACAGTCAGTACCGGGGAACGCTGTTTCCCGTAGTTTCTTTTATCATGTTGCGGCTTTAGTGCAACATGACACAAGAGGGCACTGTAAGCTAAGTTACAGCTCTCTTGGGTCTCTAGCCTTCTACAGGCCCTAGATACTCTTTTAGGATGGTATTTGATCGGTGCAAGTCATTCAGGGACTGGAATGGTGGCAGCGATCGTTTTGTTTATTTTGAGCTCCTTTTGGCGTTCTGAGCACGTTTTTCGCACTGAACCCAAAATGGTGGCCTGGCTCCCAAAATGGCCAGACCACGAGGCTCCTTTGTCCTGTCCACTGACCGTCTTGCTCCCTTCACCTTCCCCAGGTCGGGCGACCCAGGGCCTTCCTTATTTGGGCATGTACTTTCCCGCGAAACGTGGTTGCTTTCGCGGGCTTCTACATGTCGTTTGTGTGCCTCCAGGGTGGGGGCTGGGATGTCTGGTCCCAATACACATCCTGGGTGCCAGAGAGTCTAGGGTGGTGTGAATGCCTGGGACCACCGTGGTCCGTGATTGGTCCACGTATGGTATGTGTGTTGATGAGCGGATCTCCCATTGGCTCCCCTCCGTTTTGGCGCGAAGGGAACCGTGGATAAGAGGGAGCTGGAAACACCACTACCAGGTCGATCTCCTGAGTTCTCATGAACGAAGGAATACAGGAGCCAAGTATCCTGCAACCAAGAGGCTGGACCGAGGAATCGCTGGTGACCCGCTGAAGGAATCCTCCTTTGCACTGCTGTCGTCCTGTGAAACCCTTTCCTCCTTGGATCGAACCAGAAGGCCTGTACTGGTGCTTCGACCTTTGGAATAGCAGGAACAGCTATTCCCGGCGACTTCATCCTCTCCTGCCAAGTAAGCCTTCGGAAGTGTCTCTGGGCCATCCAGTTGACTGACCAGCTTACAAGGGAGTCCTGCTCTGTAACCGCCGCCAGGTTGTGTTGTATTCCGAGTCCTTGTCACTCTCCCACGCTTCGTACACTTGGCGTTCCCAAGTCTGAAGGGAGGAGTGTACATTTGGCTCGAATACACACGGCCGCTCCGTTGTCCTGCTGCGGCAACAAACTGTGCTGGTTTCGTCGATTGGGACGTCTTTTTGCTCTACACGACTACGAGGCGTTCCCTGCTCTTCTGAACCTGCCAGCTGCTAAAACGAACGTGGAGAAGCCTGGGTCTGCTTGCTTCGGGGACCGGTGAGTAGTTTAGCTAGGATCTGGTCGCCCTCCTGCAGTATCCCATTGCTTTTCCCTGCTGTGTAAAAACAGCACCCTTTTGGCCGTACTCGCGCTCTGCTTCTGCCCGCTGTGGAGGCTGCGCTTGAGTTACGGAACCTGTTCTCCTTCTGCTGTGCACTAACCCGACCTGCCTGACTTCCTCCGAAGAGCTTCCCCTTTTGCCCGTTGGCACCGGCGTGGCAGGTACTTTGAGCACAAGGCTCCACTCTTCGCAGGGCTCGGACTTCCATCTAGTAGGTGCCTCTGAAGGCGAACTGAGTCTAAAGCGGTATCGCACTGCCTGTTTTCCTTCCCTGGCAGGTGGACTACATATTTCGTGCTTTAAACGCTTGCGACTGTGTATTTGTATATATATTGTGTTGATATGGTATGTGTTGGTTTAATATTGTGATATTGTGATTTTCTCGCTACGGTCATTATTTTAAAGGCCTTAAAATAAATGTGTATCTATTTTTGATATAACAACTGTTTGGAGTAGTTTGTAAGCGCTCTTGCTTTGTGTGCTCATTGCGGGCTTTCAGTCACCCTCACCCCTCTTGAGACCTAGTCTTGACCGCCGCGATCGCTACCTTGATTGGTCTGGCTTGTCCAGAGGTTACCCTGTTCCAAGTAATTAGGTTGGCCTTCTGAACTTCTGCGCCACCAGGACAGAGTTCAGAAATCCGTCTTAACAAATTGGTGTACAGCGGTGGGATACGACTGAAGGTATCCAGTGTTGCGCTCGAACTAAGGCATTTCAGGTTATTCCAAACAGTACACGTAGTGAATTGTTATAGAATAACTTTAAAAAGGCCATAGTCCTATCAAACAGTATGGAAGCAAATACCTTGTTAACTTTAAATGCTTCCAAATCAGAAACATTGAAAAAGATGTGTGCGGAGAGAGGTGTTTCCTCTCAAGGCACAAAATTGGAAATGATCCAGAGAATCGTGGCGTGGCAAGAAGCGCAGCTTGACGCTATAACTTCCGAGGACAGTGCAGAAGGTGGTGGGGCTGCTCTCACTGGTAGAACCGACGGTTCTGCCGCTGCACTGATCCATCGCGACCACGAGGACAGGGAGGATGTAATGTTTAATGTTTCCTCTGCCAGTGTTGATGGGGAGGCTATGCTTGAATTCAAGAAGCAAGAGCTGCGGTTTAGGCAGCAGGAGCTTGAATTCAGCATAGCCAAACTAAAAATCGAACAGGCAGAAAAACAGAAAGACAGGGATCACCAGTTGGAACTGGCCAAGCTTCAGGTTGCAAATAGGTCCAAGGGTCCTGGACATGGGTCTGGGGCTTCCTCTCATCCACGGTTTCCAAAAGATCTGCTCAGTGTATATGAAGAAAGGAATGACATTATGGACTGGCTGAATGCGTTTGAGTATGCATGCGAGGTTCAAAAAGTTGACAGTGCTGATAAGATTGCGTGGTTGCTCAGTAGACTGCCCCATTCTGGCTGTAGTGCCATTATGGAAATGTCGAAGGCTGAGCGGGCTGATTTCGCAATGTTAAAGCAAACTCTCATTTTAAAGTTTGGGAAGACTCCGGCCCAATATTTAAAGCGTTTTCGAGAGTATAAGAAAAAGGAAGGTGGTACTTGGGTATCTTATGTCGCTGAATCCTTGAAAAACTTAACTGGCTGGGTCGAAGATTATAAGGTTTCTACCTTCGAAGGCATGATAAATCTTGTCATGCTGGAACATATTTTTGCTTCTTCTTCCCCGGAGCTTAAGCAGCATTTGGCCGATTCGAAGGAGATAGATCCTAAGAAGCTGGCCATTGCAGCAGACTTATGGGTGTCACATCTAGTGTCCCATAAGGACAAAACTCATCCTGGTAAGCAGGAGGAAGGGAAAAAGTCCAAAGATATGGAGGGTGGGGAATCTGCTAAATCTTCTTCCCATAAGGGCCACAAAAAGAAAAACAAGGGTAAGACACAAGAGAACTCACAGGGTAGTGGAGGTCAGCCTCCGAAACAGAACTCTGGTTACAATAAGCCTCCCTACGTAAACAGACCCACTGGGGCTTGTTTGTCTTGTGGAGCAACTGACCATGTGAAGGGGGATCCCCGGTGTAAGGTTAGACCTTTGGGGGTCCACTCCGCTAATCTGGCCTTCTCCTCCTACGAGGAAGAAGAGATTACAGGAGCATCCTTCTCCTCAGACTCATTTCCCAGCGGGATAGAGGCTGAGGTAGTTTTAGTGTCCCTGGGTTCCTGGGAGCCTAAAGTCGCAGAGGCTTATGCTAGGATTCCGGATAATACCAAGCACTACTTTAAAGACAGTGTGCTGATCAATGGAGTGGATACTCCAGCTCTTAGGGATAGTGGGTGCAGTCGCACTGTAGTGGATTCTACCTTGGTAGACTCAGAGGAAGTTGCCAGAGCTACTCTGATGCCCACTAAGTTGGCTGACAGCCCCCTCCGTATGTTTCCCGTGATCCCTGTAAATCTTACTTTAAATGGTACAGCAGTCAGGATTCCAGTGAGCATTCAGAGAAACGTCCCGGGAAAGGTCTTGTTAGGTAATGATCTCAGAGCTTTAGGGCTCGTAGGAGACACTGCCGAAAGACCCTACACACGGTCTCAAGCACGGGCAGCATTGGCCAAGTCCAATACGCCGCCCCAGCCGAAGGGGAAGCCCAAGGCGAAAGGAGTCTACAAGTCAAAACGAGGGAAAGAGAATATTCCCCCGAGCTCGCCTACCACTGCGGTGGAGGAAGTTGGTCAATCGCCCGGGCCTGACGAGGAGGTGGCGATGCCTGAAGTATTCGACCCCAACGATCATCCTGAACTAAAAGACTTGTTAATTGAAGGAGGTCCTGATAGGGACAAATTCAGTAAAGGCCAACGTGAGTGCCCATCTCTGGAAGGCCTAAGGAGACAGGCCTGCTCCCAGCTTGAGGGTGAACCTCCTGGGATGCGTAGGATTTACCAGGAAGGTGGACTCCTGTATAGTGAGCCCACAGAGTCTACAGAAGGAGACCATAGGAGGTTGGTGGTTCCCCTTGCTGTTAGGCCCTTCCTCCTGCAGTTGGCGCATGAAGTTCCCATTGCTGGTCACCTCGGTATGAGGAAAACCAAGCAAAGGTTATCCATGCACTTCTACTGGCCCAAGATGGGGGAGCAAGTAGAAAGTCACTGCAGGAGTTGTGCCTCCTGCCAGTTGTCTGGTAAGGTTGGCGCGACAATCCAAGCTCCGTTGGTACCGCTCCCAGTTGTGGGGGTACCATTTGAAAGGGTAGGGATCGACATGGTTGGTCCCCTTGACCCGCAAACATCCTCAGGCAATAGGTTTATCCTGGTGCTGGTCGACCATGCAACCAGGTATCCTGAGGCCGTCCCATTTACAACTGTAACTGCCAAGCCAGTTGCAGAAGCTTTACTCGGCATGTTTACTAGGGTTGGCTTCCCTAAAGAAGTTGTGTCGGATCATGGCAGCAACTTTATGTCGAAGTATAGGCAGGCTATGTGGAAAGAATGTGGGGTCACCTACAGGTTCTCTTCTGCATACCACCCCCAGACCAATGGTCTGGGGGGGCGTTTCGAGAGGACGTTAACGAGCATGATTGGGGCTCTGGAGGAGCCCCAGAGAAGAAAATGGGATCTTCTTGTTTCATGCTTACTGTTTGCCTACCGAGAGGTACCACAGGAGGGTGTTGGCTTCAGCCCCTTCAAACTTCTGTTCGGTCATCCCGTACGGGGACCCTTAGCCATTGTCAAGGAGGGATGGGAGATGCCCACTCCCCCTGTTACTACCAATGTAGTTGACTATGTGCTAGGGCTCAGAAAACGGATGGTACTTCTGATGGGCTTGGCTAGTGATAAATTGAAGGCAGGGCAAGCGCTGGTGAAACCTTGGTACGACCAGAAAGCTTCCCTCATCAACTTTACACTTGGTCAGCAAGTCCTGATCATGAATCCCATAAGGCCTCAAGCTTTACAGGACAATTGGTCAGGCCCTTACCCAGTGGTGGAGCCCCTGGGTGAGGTTAACTATTCAGTGGACCTTGGAAGGCCTGGAAAGGCTCCCAAAGTGTTTCACATGAATAGGCTGAAGGCTTTCGTCCCAAGCGGCGAAATCGCAGCACTGCTATTGGCTTCAGACGTTGAGGAAGAGGAGTCTGAACCTCTCCCCGACCTGTTCCAAAGCAGTCCTTCAGAGAGCTCTTTTGAGGGTGTCCGCGTGGCCCCTCACCAAAATGGACAAGGCTCAGTGGTTTACCTTGGACATGAAGTAGGTGGAGGGAGGAGACAGCCTCTACTCAGTCAGGTACAAGCAGTACAAGACTGGCCTACCCCCACTACGCAAACCCAAGTGAGAGCCTTTTTAGGACTCACGGGGTATTACCGCACTTTTGTGGCAGACTATGGCACCATAGCTGCTCCTCTGACTGCCCTCACAACTCCGAAGAAACCCAAGAAGGTAACTTGGACCGACGAGTGTGAGAAGGCCTTCAATGGCTTAAAAGACTCCTTGTGCCAGGCCCCTGTCCTTAGGGCCCCGGATTATCAAAGACCTTTTATCGTGCAGACGGATGCCTCTGACACTGGGATAGGAGCTGTACTATCACAAGTAGATGAGAAGGGTAAGGAACACCCTATCGGTTTTATTAGTCGCCAGTTTAAGGACAGAGAGCTCAGATGGTCCACGGTAGAGAAAGAATGTTTCTCTGTTGTGTGGGCCCTAAGGAAGCTGAGGCCCTACCTCTATGGGACCCACTTCACTGTGCAGACTGACCATAAGCCGTTAAAGTGGCTAATGAACATGAAGGGGGAGAATCCAAAGTTGCTTAGGTGGTCCATAAGTCTACAAGGCTTCGACTTCACTATTGAGCATAGGCCAGGTGTCCAACATAGCAATGCTGATGGGTTGTCCAGAATGTTTAACCGACCTGAACAAGAGACTCATCCAGGGGTGGATTAGTTCCCCCTGTCCATAGTCTGGGAGGGGCGAGTGTTAGGAAAGATTTCGTAATTGTAGGGAATTTTCCTTCCATGTGGCAACCCCTAAACTTTTTGCTATTGTTTTTAACCTTGTTCTTGACTTTGCCAGAGAAGTACAGCCTTCTGCCGCACTTCTCTGGGCTTTCGCTCCTTTCTTACGGGGAAACTGACATGCCCTTAAGACAGTCAGTACCG
This sequence comes from Ambystoma mexicanum, assembly GCF_040938575.1. Classification (NCBI taxonomy): domain Eukaryota; kingdom Metazoa; phylum Chordata; class Amphibia; order Caudata; family Ambystomatidae; genus Ambystoma; species Ambystoma mexicanum. Next base: position 830,058 of record NW_027182517.1, on the reverse strand, counting down.
GGGAACGCTGTTTCCCGTAGTTTCTTTTATCATGTTGCGGCTTTAGTGCAACATGACACAAGAGGGCACTGTAAGCTAAGTTACAGCTCTCTTGGGTCTCTAGCCTTCTACAGGCCCTAGATACTCTTTTAGGATGGTATTTGATCGGTGCAAGTCATTCAGGGACTGGAATGGTGGCAGCGATCGTTTTGTTTATTTTGAGCTCCTTTTGGCGTTCTGAGCACGTTTTTCGCACTGAACCCAAAATGGTGGCCTGGCTCCCAAAATGGCCAGACCACGAGGCTCCTTTGTCCTGTCCACTGACCGTCATGCTCCCTTCACCTTCCCCAGGTCGGGCGACCCGGGGCCTTCCTTATTTGGGCATGTACTTTCCCGCGAAACGTGGTTGCTTTCGCGGGCTTCTACATGTCGTTTGTGTGCCTCCAGGGTGGGGGCTGGGATGTCTGGTCCCAATACACATCCTGGGTGCCAGAGAGTCTAGGGTGGTGTGAATGCCTGGGACCACCGTGGTCCGTGATTGGTCCACGTATGGTATGTGTGTTGATGAGCGGATCTCCCATTTGCTCCCCTCCGTTTTGGCGCGAAGGGAACCGTGGATAAGAGGGAGCTGGAAACACCACTACCAGGTCGATCTCCTGAGTTCTCACGAATGAAGGAATACAGGAGCCAAGTATCCTGCAACCAAGAGGCTGGACCGAGGAATCGCTGGTGACCCGCTGAAGGAATCCTCCTTTGCACTGCTGTCGTCCTGTGAAACCCTTTCCTCCTTGGATCGAACCAGAAGGCCTGTACTGGTGCTTCGACCTTTGGAATAGCAGGAACAGCTATTCCCGGCGACTTCATCCTCTCCTGCCAAGTAAGCCTTCGGAAGTGTCTCTGGGCCATCCAGTTGACTGACCAGCTTACAAGGGAGTCCTGCTCTGTAACCGCCGCCAGGTTGTGTTGTATTCCGAGTCCTTGTCACTCTCCCACGCTTCGTACACTTGGCGTTCCCAAGTCTGAAGGGAGGAGTGTACATTTGGCTCGAATACACACGGCCGCTCCGTTGTCCTGCTGCGGCAACAAACTGTGCTGGTTTCGTCGATTGGGACGTCTTTTTGCTCTACACGACTACGAGGCGTTCCCTGCTCTTCTGAACCTGCCAGCTGCTAAAACGAACGTGGAGAAGCCTGGGTCTGCTTGCTTCGGGGACCGGTGAGTAGTTTAGCTAGGATCTGGTCGCCCTCCTGCAGTATCCCATTGCTTTTCCCTGCTGTGTAAAAACAGCACCCTTTTGGCCGTACTCGCGCTCTGCTTCTGCCCGCTGTGGAGGCTGCGCTTGAGTTACGGAACCTGTTCTCCTTCTGCTGTGCACTAACCCGAACTGCCTGACTTCCTCCGAAGAGCTTCCCCTTTTGCCCGTTGGCACCGGCGTGGCAGGTACTTTGAGCACAAGGCTCCACTCTTCGCAGGGCTCGGACTTCCATCTAGTAGGTGCCTCTGAAGGCGAACTGAGTCTAAAGCGGTATCGCACTGCCTGTTTTCCTTCCCTGGCAGGTGGACTACATATTTCGTGCTTTAAACGCTTGCGACTGTGTATTTGTATATATATTGTGTTGATATGGTATGTGTTGGTTTAATATTGTGATATTGTGATTTTCTCGCTACGGTCATTATTTTAAAGGCCTTAAAATAAATGTGTATCTATTTTTGATATAACAACTGTTTGGAGTAGTTTGTAAGCGCTCTTGCTTTGTGTGCTCATTGCGGGTTTTCAGTCACCCTCACCCCTCTTGAGACCTAGTCTTGACCGCCGCGATCGCTACCTTGATTGGTCTGGCTTGTCCAGAGGTTACCCTGTTCCAAGTAATTAGGTTGGCCTTCTGAACTTCTGCGCCACCAGGACAGAGTTCAGAAATCCGTCTTAACAATCGCATGCTGTAGGAAGGGTCTAAGGATTGGAATGGGATGGACTTGGATATCACATCTCATGCTATAGGTAGGCTCAGGTTTGGTATAAGCATTGAGATATCACATCTCATGCTATAGGAAGGGTCTCATGATTGGAATGGGAAGGATTTGGATATCACATCTCATGCTATAGGAAGGGTCTCAGGTTTGGTATAAGCATGGAGATATCACTTCTCATGCTATAGGAAGGGTCTCAGAATTGGAATGGGAAGGTGTTGGATATCACATCTCATGCTATAGGAAGGGTCTCAGATTTGGTATAAGCATTGAGATATCACATCTCATGCTATAGGAAGGGTCTCAGGATTGCAATGGGAAGGAGTTGTATATGACATCTCAGGCCTTAAGAAGGGTCTCAGGTTTGGTATAAGCATTGAGATATCACATCTCTGCTATCGGAAGGGTCTCAGGATTGGAATGGGAAGGAGTTGGATATCCCATCTCATGTTATAGGAAGGGTCTCAGGTTTGGTATTAGAAGCATTGAGATATCACATCTCATGCTATAGGAAGGGTCTGAGGATTGGAATGGGAAGGACTTGGATGTCACATCTCATGCTATAGGGAGGGTCTCAAGTTTGATATTAGAAGCATTGAGATAACAAATCTCATGATATCGGAAGGGTCTCAGGATTGGAATGGAAAGGAGTTGGATATCACATCTCATTATAAAGGAAGGGTCTAAGGTTTGGAAGGGGAAGGATTTGGATATCACATCTCATGTTATAGGACGGGTCTCAGGTTTGGTATTAGAAGCATTGAGATATCAAGTGTCATGGTATAAGAAGGGTCTCAGAATTGGAATGGGAAGGAGTTGGATATCACATCTCAAGCTATAGGAAGCGTCTCAGGATTGGAATGGGAAGGAGTTTGATATCACATCTCATGCCATAGTATGGGTCTCAGGTTTGGTAGAAGCATTGGGATATCACATCTCATGCTATCGGAAGGGTATCAGTATTGGATTTGGAAGGAGTTGGATATCCCATCTCATGCTATAGGAAGGGTCTCAGGTTAGAATGGGAAGGAGTTGGATATCACATTTCATGTTATAGGAAGGGTCTCAGGATTGGAATGGGAAGGACTTGGATATCATATCTCATGCTATAGGAAGGCTCTCAGGTTTGGAAGGGGAAGGAGTTGGATATCACATTTCATGTTAGAGGAAGGATCTCAGGTTTGGTATTAGAGGCCTTGAGATATCACATCTCATGCTATAGGAAGGGTCTCAGGATTGGAATGGGAAGGAGTTGGATATCACATCTCAAGCTATAGGAAGGGTCTCAGGTTTGGTATAAGCATTGAGATATCACATCTCATGCTATAGGAAGGGTCTCAGGATTGGAATGGGAAGAAGTTGGATATCACATCTCATGCTATAGGAAGGGTCTCAGGTTTGGTATAAGCATTGAGATATCACATCTCATGCTATAGGAAGGGTCTCAGGGTTGGAATGGGAAGGAGTTGTATATGACATCTCATGCCATAGGAAGGGTCTCAGGTTTGGTATAAGCATTGAGATATCACATCACATGCTATAGGAAGGGTCTCAGGATTGGAATGGGAAGGAGTTGGATATCACATCTCATGCTATAGGCAGGGTCTCAGGTTTGGAAAGGGAAGGAGATGGATATCACATTTCATGTTAGAGGTAGGATCTCAGGTTTGGTATTAGAGGCATTGAGATATCACATCTCATGCTATCAGAAGATTCTCAGGATTGGAATGGGAAGGAGTTGGATATCACATTTCATGCTAAAGGGAGGGTCTCAGGTTTGGAAGGGGAAGGATTTGGAAATCACATCTCATATTATAGGAAGGATCTCAGGTTTGGTATTAGAAGCATTGAGATATCACATCTCATGCTATCGGAAGGATCTCAGGTTTGGTATAAGAGGCATTGAGATATCACATCTCATGCTATCATAAGGGTCTCAGGATTGGAATGGGAAGGAGTTGGATATCACATCTCATGTTATATGAAGGATCTCAGGTTTGGTATTAGAAGCATTGAGACATCACATCTCATGCTATAGGAAGGGTCTCAGGATTGGAATGGGAAGGAGTTGGATATCACATCTCATGCTATAGGAAGGGTCTCTGGTTTGCTATAAGCATTGAGATATCACATCTCATGCTATAGGAAGGGTCTCAGGATTGGAATGGGAAGGAGTTGTATATGACATCTCATGCCGTAGGAAGGGTCTCCGGTTTGGTATAAGCATTGAGATATCACATCTCTGCTATCGGAAAGGTCTCAGGATTGGAATGGGAAGGAGTTGGATATCCCATCTCATGTTATAGGAAGAGTCTCAGGTTTGGTATTAGAAGCATTGAGATATCACATCTCATGCTATAGGAAGTGTCTCAGGATTGGAATGGGAAGGACTTGGATATCACATCTCATGCTATAGGGAGGATCTCACATTTGATATTAGAAGCATTGAGATATCACATCTCATGCTATAGGAAGGGTCTCAGGATTGGAATGGGAAGGAGTTGGATATCACATCTCATCCTATAGGATGGGTCTCAGGTTTGGTATAAGCAGTGAGATATCACATCTCATGCTATAGGAAGTGTCTCAGGATTGGAATGGGAAGGAGTTGGATATCACATCTCATGTTATAGGAAGGATCTCAGGTTTGGTATAAGCATTGAGATATCACATCTCTGCTATCGGAAGGGTCTCAGGATTGGAATGGGAAGGAGTTGGATATTCCCATCTCATGTTATAGGAAGGGTCTCAGGTTTGGTATTAGAAGCATTGAGACATCACATCTCATGCTATAGGAAGGGTCTCAGGATTGGAATGGGAAGGACTTGGATATCACATCTCATGCTATAGGGAGGGTCTCAAGTTTGATATTAGAAGCATTGAGATATCACATCTCATGATATCGGAAGGGTCTCAGGATTGGAATGGGAAGGAGTTGGATATCACATCTCATGATAAAGGAAGGGTCTAAGGTTTGGAAGGGGAAGGATTTGGATATCACATCTCATGTTATAGGGCGGGTCTCAGGTTTGGTATTAGAAGCATTGAGATATCAAGTCTCATGGTATAGGAAGGGTCTCAGAATTAGAATGGGAAGGAGTTGGATATCACATCTCAAGCTATAGGAAGGGTCTCAGGATTGGAATGGGAAGGAGTTTGATATCACATCTCATGCCATAGTATGGGTCTCAGGTTTGGTATAAGCATTGGGATATCACATCTCATGCTATCGGAAGGGTATCAGGATTGGATTTGGAAGGAGTTGGATATCCCATCTCATGCTATAGAAAGGGTCTCAGGTTGGAATGGGAAGGAGTTGGATATCACATCTCATGTTATAGGAAGGGTCTCAGGATTGGAATGGGAAGGACTTGGATATCACATCTCATGCTATAGGAAGGCTCTCAGGTTTGGAAGGGGAAAGAGTTGGATATCACATTTCATGTTAGAGTTAGGATCTCAGGTTTGGTATTAGAGGCATTGAGATATCACATCTCATGCTATCAGAAGGGTCTCAGGATTGGAATGGGAATGAGTTGGATATCACATTTCATGCTAAAGGGAGGGTCTCAGGTTTGGAAGGGGAAGGATTTGGATATCACATCTCATGTTATAAGAAGGAGCTCAGGTTTGGTATTAGAAGCATTGAGATATCACATCTCATGCTATCGGAAGGATCTCAGGTTTGGTATTAGAAGCATTGAGATATCACATCTCATGCTATCAGAAGGGTCTCAGGATTGGAATGGGAAGGAGTTGGATATCACATCTCATGCTAAAGGGAGGGTCTCAGGTTTGGAAGGGGAAGGATTTGGATATCACATCTCATGTTATCGGAAGGATCTCAGGTTTGGTATTAGAAGTATTGAGATATCACATCTCATGCTATAGGAAGGGTCTCAGGATTGGAATGGGAAGGAGTTGGATATCACATCTCAAGCTATAGGAAGGGTCTCAGGTTTGGTATAAGCATTGAGATATCACATGACATGCTATAGGAAGGGTCTCAGGATTGGAATGGGAAGGTGTTGTATATGACATCTCATGCCATAGGAAGGGTCTCAGGTTTGGTATAAGCATTGAGATATCACATCACATGCTATAGGAAGGGTCTCAGGATTGGAATGGGAAGGACTTGGATATCACATCTCATGCTATAGGCAGGGTCTCAGGTTTGGAAAGGGAAGGAGTTGGATATCACATTTCATGTTAGAGGTAGGATATCAGGTTTGGTATTAGAGGCATTGAGATATCACATCTCATGCTATCAGAAGGGTCTCAGGATTGGAATGGGAAGGAGTTGGATATCACATCTCATGCTAAAGGGAGAGTCTCAGGTTTGGAAGGGGAAGGATTTGGATATCACATCTCATGTTATAGGAAGGATCTCAGGTTTGGTATTAGAGGCATTGAGATATCACATCTCATGCTATCATAAGGGTCTCAGGATTGGAATGGGAAGGAGTTGGATATCACATCTCATGCTAAAGGGAGGGTCTCAGGTTTGGAAGGGGAAGAATTTGGATATCACATCACATGTTATAGGAAGGATCTCAGGTTTGGTATTAGAAGCATTGAGATATCACATCTCATGCTATCGGAAGGGTCTCAGGATTGGAATGGGAAGGAGTTGGATATCACATCTCATGCTATAGGAAGGGTCTCAGGTTTGGAACGGGAAGGAGTTGGATATCACATCTCATGTTATAGGAAGAGTCTCAGGTTTGGTATAAGCATTGAGATATCACATCTCTGCAATCGGAAATGTCTCAGGATTGGGATGGGAAGGAGTTGGATATCACATCTCATGCTATAGGAAGGGTCTCAGGTTTGGAACGGGAAGGAGTTGGATATCACATCTCATGCTATAGGAAGGCTCTCAGGTTTGGAAGGGGAAAGAGTTGGATATCACATTTCATGTTAGAGGTAGGATCTCAGGTTTGGTATTAGAGGCATTGAGATATCACATCTCATGCTATCAGAAGGGTCTCAGGATTGGAATGGGAAGGAGTTGGATATCACATCTCATGCTAAAGGGAGGGTCTCAGGTTTGGAAGGGGAAGGATTTGCATATCACATCTCATGTTATAAGAAGGAGCTCAGGTTTGGTATTAGAAGCATTGAGATATCACATCTCATGCTATCGGAAGGATCTCAGGTTTGGTATTAGAAGCATTGAGATATCACATCTCATGCTATCAGAAGGGTCTCAGGATTGGAATGGGAAGGAGTTGGATATCACATCTCATGCTAAAGGGAGGGTCTCAGGTTTGGAAGGGGAAGGATTTGGATATCACATCTCATGTTATCGGAAGGATCTCAGGTTTGGTATTAGAAGTATTGAGATATCACATCTCATACTATAGGAAGGGTCTCAGGATTGGAATGGGAAGGAGTTGGATATCACATCTCAAGCTATAGGAAGGGTCTCAGGTTTGGTATAAGCATTGAGATATCACATCACATGCTATAGGAAGGGTCTCAGGATTGGAATGGGAAGGAGTTGTATATGACATCTCATGCCATAGGAAGGGTCTCAGGTTTGGTATAAGCATTGAGATATCACATCACATGCTATAGGAAGGGTCTCAGGATTGGAATGGGAAGGACTTGGATATCACATCTCATGCTATAGGCAGGGTCTCAGGTTTGGAAAGGGAAGGAGTTGGATATCACATTTCATGTTAGAGGTAGGATATCAGGTTTGGTATTAGAGGCATTGAGATATCACATCTCATGCTATCAGAAGGGTCTCAGGATTGGAATGGGAAGGAGTTGGATATCACATCTCATGCTAAAGGGAGGGTCTCAGGTTTGGAAGGGGAAGGATTTGGATATCACATCTCATGTTATAGGAAGGATCTCAGGTTTGGTATTAGAGGCATTGAGATATCACATCTCATGCTATCATAAGGGTCTCAGGATTGGAATGGGAAGGAGTTGGATATCACATCTCATGCTAAAGGGAGGGTCTCAGGTTTGGAAGGGGAAGAATTTGGATATCACATCACATGTTATAGGAAGGATCTCAGGTTTGGTATTAGAAGCATTGAGATATCACATCTCATGCTATCGGAAGGGTCTCAGGATTGGAATGGGAAGGAGTTGGATATCACATCTCATGCTATAGCAAGGGTCTCAGGTTTGGAACGGGAAGGAGTTGGATATCACATCTCATGTTATAGGAAGAGTCTCAGGTTTGGTATAAGCATTGAGATATCACATCTCTGCAATCGGAAATGTCTCAGGATTGGGATGGGAAGGAGTTGGATATCACATCTCATGCTATAGGAAGGGTCTCAGGTTTGGAATGGGAAGGAGTTGGATATTGTTAAGACGGATTTCTGAACTCTGTCCTGGTGGCGCAGAAGTTCAGATGGCCAACCTAATTTCTTGGAACAGGGTAACCTCTGGACAAGCCAGACCAATCAAGGTAGCGATCGCGGCGGTCAAGACTAGGTCTCAAGAGAGGTGAGGGTGACTGAAAGCCCGCAATGAGCACACAAAGCAAGGACACTTACAAACTACTCCAAACAGGTGCTATATTAAAAATATATACACATTTATTCCAAGGCCTTTAAAACAATGACCGTAGCGAGAAATCACAATACAACTCTAGTAAACCAACACATACCATACCAATACAATATATATACAAATACAAACAAGTCTCAAGCGTTAGATGCACGAAATGTGTAGTCCACCTAAAAGGGAAGGAAAACAGGCAGTGCGAAATAATGCTTAGACCCAGTCCGCCTTCAGAGGCACCTAACTAAAAGGAAGTCCGAGCCCTACGAAGAGTGGAGCCTTGTGCTCAAAAGTACCTGCACACGCTGGTGCCAACGGGCAAAAGGGGAGTCTCTTCGAGGGAGATCAGGCAGTTCAGTTTAGTGCACAAACGAAGAAGAACAGTGTTCCGCGACTCAAGGGCAGAAGCAGAGCGCGAGTACGGAAAGGCATGCTGTTTTGACACAGCGGGGAAAAGCTATGGGTTCCTGCAGGAGGGCGACCAGTTCCTAGCTATGCTACTCACCGGTCCCCGATGCAAGCAGACCCAGGCTTCTCCGCGTCAGTTTCAGTCGCTGGCAGGTTCAGAAGAGCAGGGGATGTCTCGTCGTCGTGTTGAGTCTGCAGCAGCAGAGTTGAGTAAAAGACGTCCCAAACGAAGGAACCCGCACAGTTTGTTACCACAGCAGGGCAACGGAGCGGCCGTGTGTATCTGAGCCAAATGTACACTACTCACTTCAGACCTGGGAACGCCAAGTGTACGAATCGTGTGAGAGTGACAAGGACTCGATATACTACACAACCTGGTGGCAGTTACAGAGCAAGACTCCTGTGTAGGCTGGTCAGTCTGCTGGATGGGCCAGAGACGCTTCCGAAGGCTTACTAGCAGGAGCTGGTGAAGATGCCGAGAATAGCTGTCCCCGCTATTCCAAGGGTCGAAGTACTAGTACAGGCCTTCTGGTTCGATCAAAGGTGAAAAGGGTTTCACAAGGCGACAGCAGTGCAGAGGAGCAGTCCTTCAGCGGGTCACCAGCGATTCCTCGGTTCAGCCTCTTGGTTGCAGGATACTTGGCTCCTGTATTCCTTCGTTCGTGAGAACTCAGGAGATCGACATGGTAGTGGTGTTTCCAGCCCCCTCTTATCCACGGTTCCCTTCGTGCCAAAACGGTGGGGACCCAATGGGAGATCCGCTCATCAACACTCACACCATTCGTGGACCTATCACGGACCACGGTGGTCCCAGGCATTCACACGGGACCAGACATCCCAGCCCACATCCTGGAGGCACACACAAGACATGTAGAAGCCCGCGAAAGCATCCGTGTTTCGCGGGAAAGTACATGCCCAAATAAGGAAGGCCCCGGGTCGGCTCGACCTGGGGAAGGTGAAGGGAGCAAGACGGTCAGCGGACAGGATAAAGGAGCCTCGTGGTCTGGCCAATTTTGGGAGCCAGGCCATCATTTTGGGTTAAGTGCGAGAAACGCGCTTAGAACGCCAAAAGGAGCTCAAAACACAAGAAACGATCGCTGCCACCATTCACCGTCCGTGAATCACTTGCACCGATCAGTTACAATCCTGAAAGAGTATCTAGGGCCTGTAGAAGGCTAGAATCCCAAGAGAGCAGTAACTTAGCTTACAGTGCCCTCTTGTGTCATGTTGCACGAAAGCCGCAACATGATAAAAGAAACTACGGAAAACAGCGTTTCCCGGTACTGACTGTCTTAAGGCCATGCAAGTTTCCCCGTAAGAAAGGAGCGAAAGCCCAGAGGAGTGCGGCAGAAGGCTGCACTTCTCTGGCAAAGTCGAGAACAAGGTGAAAAACAACAGCAAAAAGTTTAGGGGTTGCCACATGGAAGGAAAATTACCTACAATTACGAAATCTTTCCTAACAGATATCACATCTCATGTTATAGGAAGAGTCTCAGGTTTGGTATAAGCATTGAGATATCACATCTCTGCAATCGGAAGTGTCTCAGGATTGGGATGGGAAGGAGTTGGATATCCCATCTCATGTTATAGGACGGGTCTCAGGATTGTTATTAGAATCATTGAGATATCATATATATTGCATGCTGTAGGAAGGGTCTAAGGATTGGAATGGGAAGGACTTGGATATCACATCTCATGCTATGGATAGACTCTCAGGTTTGGAAAGGGAAGGAGTTGGATATCACATTTCATGTTAGAGGAAGAATCTCAGGTTTGGTATTAGAGGCATTGAGATATCACATCTCATGCTATAGGAAGGGTCTCAGGATTGGAATGGGAAGGAGTTGGATATCACATCTCATGCTATAGGAAGGGTCTCAGGTTTGGTATAAGCATTGAGATATCACATCTCATGCTATAGGAAGGGTCTCAGGATTGGAATGGAAGGAGTTGGATATCACATCTCATGTTAAACGAAGGATCTCAGGTTTGGTATTAGAAGCATTGAGACATCACATCTCATGCTATAGGAAGGGTCTCAGGATTGGAATGGGAAGGAGTTGGATATCACATCTCATGCTATAGGAAGGGTCTCAGGCTTGGTATAAGCATTGAGATATCACATCTCATGCTATCGGAAGGGTCTCAGGATTGGAATGGGAAGGAGTTGTATATGACATCTCAAGCCATAGGAAGGGTCTCAGGTTTGGTATAAGCTTTGAGATATCACATCTCTGCTATCGGAAGGGTCTCAGGATTGGAATGGGAAGGAGTTGGATATCCCATCTCATGTTATAGGAAGAGTCTCAGGTTTGGTATTAGAAGCATTGAGATATCACATCTCATGCTATAGGAAGTGTCTCAGGATTGGAATGGGAAGGACTTGGATATCACATCTCATGCTATAGGGAGGGTCTCATGTTTGATATTAGAAGCATTGAGATATCACATCTTATGCTATAGGAAGGGTCTCAGGATTGGAATGGGAAGGAGTAGGATATCACATCTCATGCTATAGGAAGGATCTCAGGTTTGGTATGAGCATTGAGATATCACATCTCTTCTATCGGAAGGGTCTCAGGATTGGAATGGGAAGAGTTGGATATTCCCATCTCATGTTATAGGAAGGGTCTCAGGTTTGGTATTAGAAGCATTGAGATATCACATCTCATGCTATAGGAAGGGTCTCGGGATTGGAATGGGAAGGACTTGGATATCACATCTCATGCTATAGGGAGGGTCTCAAGTTTGATATTAGAAGCATTGAGATATCACATCTCACGATATCGGAAGGGTCTCAGGATTGGAATGGGAAGGAGTTGGATATCACATCTCATGATAAAGGAAGGGTCTAAGGTTTGAAGGGGAAGGATTTGGATATCACATCTCATGTTATAGGACGGGTCTCAGGTTTGGTATTAGAAGCACTGAGATATCAAGTCTCATGGTATAGGAAGGGTCTCAGAATTGGAATCAGAAAGAGTTGGATATCACATCTCAAGCTATAGGAAGGGTCTCAGGATTGGAATGGGAAGGAGTTTGATATCACATCTCATGCAATAGTATGGGTCTCAGGTTTGGTATAAGCATTGGGATATCACATCTCATGCTATCGGAAGGGTATCAGGATTGGATTTGGAAGGAGCTGGATATCCCATCTCATGCTATACGAAGGGTCTCAGGTTGGAATGGGAAGGAGTTGGATATCACATCTCATGTTATAGGAAGGGTCTCAGGATTGGAATGGGAAGGACTTGGATATCACATCTCATGCTATAGGAAGGCTCTCAGGTTTGGAAGGGGAAAGAGTTGGATATCACATTTCATGTTAGAGGTAGGATCTCAGGTTTGATATTAGAGGCATTGAGATATCACATCTCATGCTATCAGAAGGGTCTCAGGATTGGAATGGGAAGGAGTTGGATATCACATCTCATGCTAAAGGGAGGGTCTCAGGTTTGGAAGGGGAAGGATTTGGATATCACATCTCATGTTATAGGAAGGATCTCAGGTTTGGTATTAGAAGCATTGAGATATCACATCTCATGCTATCGGAAGGATCTCAGGTTTGGTATTAGAAGCATTGAGATATCACATCTCATGCTATCAGAATGGTCTCAGGATTGGAATCGGAAGGAGTTGGATATCACATCTCATGCTAAAGGGAGGGTCTCAGGTTTGGAAGGGGAAGGATTTGGATATCACATCTCATGTTATCAGAAGGATCTCAGGTTTGGTATTAGAAGTATTGAGATATCACATCTCATGCTATAGGAAGGGTCTCAGGATTGGAATGGGAAGGAGTTGGATATCACATCTCAAGCTATAGGAAGGGTCTCAGGTTTGGTATAAGCATTGAGATATCACATCACATGCTATAGGAAGGGTCTCAGGATTGGAATGGGAAGGAGTTGGATATCACATCTCATGTTATAGGAAAGATCTCAGGTTTGGTATTAGAAGCATTGAGACATCACATCTCATGTTATAGGAAGGGTCTCAGGATTGGAATGGGAAGAAGTTGGATATCACATCTCATGCTATAGGAAGAGTCTCAGGTTTGGTATAAGCATTGAGATATCACATCTCATGATATAGGAAGGGCTCAGGATTGGAATGGGAAGGAGTTGTATATGACATCTCATGCCATAGGAAGGGTCTCAGGTTTGGTATAAGCATTGAGATATCACATCACATGCTATAGGAAGGGTCTCAGGATTGGAATGGGAAGGACTTGGATATCACATCTCATGCTAAAGGGAGGGTCTCAGGTTTGGAAGGGGAAGGATTTGGATATCACATCTCATGTTATAGGAAGGATCTCAGGTTTGGTATAAGAAGCATTGAGATATCACATCTCATGCTATCGGAAGAATCTCAGATTTGGTATTAGAGGCATTGAGATATTACATCTCATGCTATCATAAGGGTCTCAGGATTGGAATGGGAAGGAGTTGGATATCACATCTCATGCTATAGGAAGGATCTCAGGTTTGGAACGGGAAGGAGTTGGATATCACATCTCATGCTATAGGAAGGGTCTCAGGTTTGGAACGGGAAGGAGTTGGATATCCCATCTCATGTTATAGGACTGGTCTCAGGTTTGGTATTAGAAGCATTGAGATATCACATCACATGCTGTAGGAAGGGTCTCAGGTTTGGAATGGGAAGGAATTGGATATCACATCTCATGTTATAGGAAGGGTCTCAGGTTTGGTATAAGCATTGAGATATCACATCTCTGCTATCGGAAGTGTCTCAGGATTGGAATGGGAAGGAGTTGGATATCACATCTCATGTTATAGGACGGGTCTCAGGTTTGTTATTAGAATCATTGAGATATCATATTGCATGCTGTAGGAAGGGTCTAAGGATTGGAATGGGAAGGACTTTGATATCACATCTCATGCTATAGGTAGGCTCTCAGGTTTGGAAAGGGAAGGAGTTGGATATCACATTTCATGTTAGAGGAAGGATCTCAGGTTTGGTATTAGAGCCATTGGATATCACATCTCATGCTATAGGAAGGGTCTCAGGATTGGAATGGGAAGGAGTTGGATATCACATCTCATGCTATAGGAAGGGTTTTAGGTTTGGCATAAGCATTGAAATATCACATCTCATGCTATAGGAAGGGTCTCAGGATTGGAATGGGAAGGATCTGTATATGACATCTCATGCCATAGGAAGGGTCTCAGGTTTGGTATAAGCATTGAGATATCACATCTCTGCTTTCGGAAGGGTCTCAGGATTGGAATGGGAAGGAGTTGGATATCCCATCTCATGTTATAGGAAGAGTCTCAGGTTTGGTATTAGAAGCATTGAGATATCACATCTCATGCTATAGGAAGTGTCTCAGGATTGGAATGGGAAGGACTTGGATATCACATCTCATGCTATAGGGAGGGTCTCACGTTTGATATTAGAAGCATTGAGATATCACATCTCATGCTATAGGAAGGGTCTCAGTATTGGAATGGGAAGGAGTTGGATATCACATCTCATGCTATAGGAAGGGTCTCAGGTTTGGTATAAGCATTGAGATATCACATCTCTGCTATCGGAAGGGTCTCAGGATTGGAATGGGAAGGAGTTGGATATTCCCATCTCATGTTATAGGAAGGGTCTATCAGGTCTTAGCATGAGACTCTTCCTATAACATGAGATGTGATATCCAACTCCTTCCCATTCCAATCCTGAGACCCTTCCGATAGCTTGAGATGTGATATCTCAATGCTTCTAATATCAATACTGAGACCCTCCCTATAGCATGAGATGTGATATCTAAGTCCTTCCCATTCCAATCCTGAGACCCTTCTGATAGCAGAGATGTGATATCTCAATGCTTATACCAAACCTGAGACCCTTCCTATAGCATGAGATGTGATATCCAACTCCTTCCCATTCCAATCCTGAGACCCTTCCTATAGCATGATATGTGAAATCTCAATGCTTCTACCAAAACTGAGACCCTTCCTTTAGCATGAGATGTGATATCCAACTCCTTCCCATTCCAATCCTGAGACCAGTCCTATAGCATGAGATGTGATATCTCAATGCTTCTAATACCAAACCTGAGATCCTTCCTATAACATGAGATGTGATATCCAACTCCTTCCCATTCCAATCCTGAGACCCTTCCTATAGCATGAGATGTGATATCTCAATGCTTCTAATACCAAACCTGAGATCCATCCGATAGCATGAGATGTGATATCTCAATGCTTCTAATACCAAACCTGAGATCCTTCCTATAACATGAGATGTGATATCCAAATCCTTCCCCTTCTGAACCTGATACCCTCCCTTTAGCATGAGATGTGATATCCAACTCCTTCCCATTCCAATCCTGATACCCTTCTGATAGCATGAGATGTGATATCTCAATGCCTCTAATACCAAACCTGAGATCCTAACTCTAACATGTAATGTGATATCCAACTCCTTCCCTTTCCAAACCTGAGAGCCTTCCTACAGCATGAGATGTGATATCCAAGTCCTTCCCATTCCAATCCTGAGACCCTTCCTATAACATGAGATGTCATATCCAACTCCTTCCCATTCCAACCTGAGACCCTTCCTATAGCATGAGATGGGATATCCAACTCCTTCCAAATCCAATCCTGATACCCTTCCGATAGCATGAGATGTGATATCCCAATGCTTCTACAAAACCTGAGACCCATACCATGGCATGAGATGTGATATCAAACTCCCGTCCTATACCATGAGACTTGATATCTCAATGCTTCTAATACCAAACCTGAGACCGGTCCAATAACATGAGATGTGATATCCAAATCCTTCCCCTTCCAAACCTTAGACCCTTCCTTTATCATGAGATGTGATATCCAAGTCCTTCCCATTCCATTCCTGAGACCCTTCCTATAGCATGAGATGTGATATCTCAATGCTTCTAATACCAAACCTGAGACCCTTCCTATAACATGAGATGTGATATCCAAGTCCTTCCCATTTCAATCCTGAGACCCTTCCTATAGCATGAGATGTGATATCTCAATGCTTCTAATACCAAACCTGAGACCCTTCCTATAACATGAATTCTGATATCCAAGTCCTTCCCATTCCAATCCTGAGACCCTTCCAATAGCAGAGATGTGATATCTCAATGCTTCTAATATCAAACCTGAGACCTGCCCTATAACATGAGATGGGATATCCAACTCCTTCCCGTTCCAAACCTGATACCCTTCCTATAGCATGAGATGTGATATCCAATTCCTTCCCATCCCAATCCTGAGACACCTCCGATAGCAGAGATGTGATATCTCAATGCTTATACCAAACCTGAGACTCTTCCTATAACATGAGATGTGATATCTAACTCCTTCCCGTTCCAAACCTGAGACCCTTCCTATAGCATGAGATGTGATATCCAACTCCTTCCCATTCCAATCCTGAGACCCTTCCTATAGCATGAGATGTGATATTTCACTGCTTATACCAAATCTGAGACCCTTCCTATAGCATAAGATGTGATATCCAACTCCTTCCCATTCCAATCCTGAGACCCTTCCTATAGCATGAGATGTGATATCTCAATGCCTCTAATACCAAACCTGAGATACTTCCGATAGCATGAGATGTGATATCTCAATGCTTTTAATACCAAACCTGAGATCCTTCCTATAACATGAGATGTGATTTCCAAATCCTTCCCCTTCCAAACCTGAGACACTCCCTTTAGCATGAGATGTGATATACAACTCCTTCCCATTCCAATCCTGAGACCCTTCTGATAGCATGAGATGTGATATCTCAATGCCTCTAATACCAAACCTGAGATCCTACCTCTAACATGAAATGTGATATCCATCTCCTTCCCTTTCCAAACCTGAGACCCTGCCTATAGCATGAGATGTGATATTCAAGTCCTTCCCATTCCAATCCTGAGACCCTTCCTATAGCATGTGATGTGATATCTCAATGCGTATACCAAACCTGAGACCCTTCCTATGGCATGAGATGTCATATACAACTCCTTCCCATTCCAATCCTGAGACCCTTCCTATAGCATGAGATGTGATATCTCAATGCTTATACCAAACCTGAGACCCTTCCTATAGCATGAGATGTGATATCCAACTTCTTCCCATTCCAATCCTAAGACCCTTCCTATAACATGAGATGTGATGTCTCAATGCTTCTAATACCAAACCTGAGATCTTTCCTATAACATGAGATGTGATATCCAACTCCTTCCCATTCCAATCCTGAGACCCTTCCTATAGCATGAGATGTGATATCTCAATGCTTATACCAAACCTGAGACCCTTCCTATAGCTTGAGATGTGATATCCAACTCCTTCCCATTCCAATCCTGAGACCCTTCCTATAGCATGAGATGTGATATCTCAAGGCCTCTAATACCAAACCTGAGATCCTTCCTCTAACATGAAATGTGATATCCAACTCCTTCCCCTTCCTAACCTGAGACCCTTCCTATAGCATGAGATGTGATATCCAACTCCTTCCCATTCCAATCCTGAGACCCTTCCGATAGCTTGAGATGTGATATCTCAATGCTTCTAATATCAATACTGAGACCCTCCCTATAGCATGAGATGTGATATCTAAGTCCTTCCCATTCCAATCCTGAGACCCTTCCGATAGCAGAGATGTGATATCTCAATGCTTATACCAAACCTGAGACCCTTCCTATAGCATGAGATGTGATATCCAACTCCTTCCCATTCCAATCCTGAGACCCTTCCTATAGCATGATATGTGAAATCTCAATGCTTCTACCAAAACTGAGACCCTTCCTTTAGCATGAGATGTGATATCCAACTCCTTCCCATTCCAATCCTGAGACCAGTCCTATAGCATGAGATGTGATATCTCAATGCTTCTAATACCAAACCTGAGATCCTTCCTATAACATGAGATGTGATATCCAACTCCTTCCCATTCCAATCCTGAGACCCTTCCTATAGCATGAGATGTGATATCTCAATGCTTCTAATACCAAACCTGAGATCCTTCCGATAGCATGAGATGTGATATCTCAATGCTTCTAATACCAAACATGAGATCCTTCCTATAACATGAGATGTGATATCCAAATCCTTCCCCTTCCGAACCTGAGACCCTCCCTTTAGCATGAGATGTGATATCCCACTCCTTCCCATTCCAATCCTGATACCCTTCTGATAGCATGAGATGTGATATCTCAATGCCTCTAATACCAAACCTGAGATCCTACCTCTAACATGAAATGTGATATCCAACTCCTTCCCTTTCCAAACCTGAGAGCCTTCCTACAGCATGAGATGTGATATCCAAGTCCTTCCCATTCCAATCCTGAGACCCTTCCTATAACATGAGATGTCATATCCAACTCCTTCCCATTCCAACCTGAGACCCTTCCTATAGCATGAGATGGGATATCCAACTCCTTCTTATGCCAAACCTGAGACCCTTCCTATGGCATGATATGTGATATCCAACTCCTTGCCATTCAAATCCTGAGACCCTTCCTATAGCATGAGAAGGGATATCCAACTCCTTCCCAATCCAATCCTGAGACCCTTCCGATAGCAGAGATGTGATATCTCAACGCTTCTACCAAACCTGAGACCCTTCCTATAACATGAGATGTGATATCCAATTCCTTCCCATTCCAAACCTGAGACCCTTACTATTGGATGAGATGTGATATCCAACTCCTTCCCATTCCAACCCTGAGACCCTTCCTATACCATGAGATGTGATATCTCAATGCTTCTAATACCAAACCTGGGTCCCGTCCTATAACATGAGATATGATATCCAAATCCTTCCCCTTCCAAACCTGAGAACCTTCCTTTAGCATGAGATGTGATATCCAAATACTTCCCATTCCAATCCTAAAACCCTTCCTATAGCATGAGATGTGATATCTCAATGTTTCTAATAAAAAACCTGAGACCCTTCCTATAGCAAGAGATGCGATATCCAAATCCTTCCCATTCCAATCCTGAGACCCTTCCTATAACATGAGATGTGATATCCAACTCCTTCCCATTCCAACCTGAGACCCTTCCTATAGCATGAGAAGGGATATCCAACTCCTTCCCAATCCAATCCTGAGACCCTTCCGATAGCAGAGATGTGATATCTCAATGCTTATACCAAACCTGAGACCCTTCCTATGGCATGAGATGTGATATCCAACTCCTTGCCATTCAAATCCTGAGACCCTCCCTATAACAAGAGATGTCATATCCAACTCCTTCCCATTCCAAACCTGAGATCCTTCCTTTAGCATGAGATGTAATATCCAAATCCTTCAAATTCCAATCCGGAGACCCTTCCTATAGCATGAGATGTGATATCTCAATGCTTCTAATACCAAACATGAGATCCTTCCTATAACATGAGATGTGATATCCAACTCCTTCCCATTCCAAACCTGAGACCCTTCCGATAGCATGAGATGTGATATCTCAATGCTTCAAAAACCAAACATGAGAACCATCCTATAACATGAGATGTGAAATCCAAATCCTTCCCTTCCCAAACCTGAAACCCTTCCTATAGCATGAGAAGTGATATCCAACTCCTTCCCATTCCAATCCTGAGACACTTCCTATAGCATGAGATGTGATATCACAATGCTTCTAATACCAAACCTGAGACCCGTCCTATAACATGAGATGTGATATCCAAATCCTTCCCCTTCCAAACCTTAGACCCTTCCTTTATCATGAGATGTGATATCCAAGTCCTTCCCATTCCATTCCTGAGACCCTTCCTATAGCATGAGATGTGATATCTCAATGCTTCTAATACGAAACCTGAGACCCTTCCTATAAGATGAGATGTGATATCCAAGTCCTTCCCATTCCAATCCTGAGACCCTCCCTTTAGCATGAGATGTGATATCCAACTCCTTCCCATTCCAATCCTGAGACCGTTCTGATAGCATGAGATGTGATATCTCAATGCTTCTAATACCAAACCTGAGATCCTTCCGATAGCATGAGATGTGATATTTCAATTCTTCTAATACCAAACCTGAGATCCTTCCTATAACACGAGATGTGATATTCAAATCCTTCCCCTTCCAAACCTGAGACCCTCCCTTTAGCATGAGATGTGATATCCAACTCCTTCCCATTCCAATCCTGAGACACTTCTGATAGCATGAGATGTTATATCTCAATGCCTCTAATACCAAACCTGAGATTCTACCTCTAACATGAAATGTGATATCCAACTCCTTCCCCTTCCAAACCTGGGAGCCTTCCTATAACATGAGATGTGATATCGAAGTCCTTCCCATTCCAATCCTGAGACCCTTCCTATAACATGAGATGTGATATCCAACTCCTTCCCATTCCAATCCTGAGACCCTTCCTATAGCATGGGATGTGATATTTCAATGCTTATAGCAAACCTGAGACCCTTCCTATAGCATGAGATGTGATATCCAAATCCTTCCCATTCCAATCGTGAGACCCTTCCTATAGCATGAGATGTGATATCTCAATGCCTCTAATACCAAACCTGAGATCCTTCCTCTAACATGAAATGTGATATCCAAATCCTTCCCTTTCCAAACCTGAGAGCCTACCTATAGCATGAGATGTGATATCCAACTCCTTCCCATTCCAATCCTGAGACCCTTCCTATAGCATGAGATGTGATATCTCAATGCTTATACCAAACCTGAGACCCTTCCTATAGCATGAGATGTGATATCCAAATCCTTCCCATTCCAATCCTGAGACCCTTCCTATAGCATGGGATGTGATATCTCAATGCCTCTAATACCAAACCTGAGATCCTTCCTTGAACATGAAATGTGATATCCCACTCCTTCCCTTTCCAAACCTGAGAGTCTACCTATAGCATGAGATGTGATATCCAAGTCCTTCCCATTCCAATCCTTAGACACTTCCTACAGCATGAGATGTGATATCTCAATGATTCTATTACCAAACCTGAGACCCGTCCTATAACATGAGATGGGATATCCAACTCCTTCCCATTTCAATCCTGAGAAACTTCCGATAGCAGAGATGTGATATCTCAATGCTTAGACCAAACCTGAGACCCTCCCTTTAGCATGAGATGTGATATCCAACTCCTTCCCATTCCAATCCTGAGACCCTTCTGATAGCATGAGATGTTATATCTCAATGCCTCTAATACCAAACCTGAGATTCTACCTCTAACATGAAATGTGATATCCAACTCCTTCCCCTTCCAAACCTGGGAGCCTTCCTATAACATGAGATGTGATATCCAACTCCTTCCCATTCCAATCCTGAGACCCTTCCTATAGCATGAGATGTGATGTCTCAATGCTTCTAATACCAAATCTGAGATCCTTCCTATAACATGAGATGTGATATCCAACTCCTTCCATTCCAATCCTGAGACCCTTCCTATAGCATGGGATGTGATATTTCAATGCTTATAGCAAACCTGAGACCCTTCCTATAGCATGAGATGTGATATCCAAATCCTTCCCATTCCAATCGTGAGACCCTTCCTATAGCATGAGATGTGATATCTCAATGCCTCTAATACCAAACCTGAGATCCTTCCTCTAACATGAAATGTGATATCCAAATCCTTCCCTTTCCAAACCTGAGAGCCTACCTATAGCATGAGATGTGATATCCAACTCCTTCCCATTCCAATCCTGAGACCCTTCCTATAGCATGAGATGTGATATCTCAATGCTTATACCAAACCTGAGACCCTTCCTATAGCATGAGATGTGATATCCAAATCCTTCCCATTCCAATCCTGAGACCCTTCCTATAGCATGAGATGTGATATCTCAATGCCTCTAATACCAAACCTGAGATCCTTCCTTGAACATGAAATGTGATATCCCACTCCTTCCCTTTCCAAACCAGAGAGTCTACCTATAGCATGAGATGTGATATCCAAGTCCTTCCCATTCCAATCCTTAGACACTTCCTACAGCATGAGATGTGATATCTCAATGATTCTATTACCAAACCTGAGACCCGTCCTATAACATGAGATGGGATATCCAACTCCTTCCCATTTCAATCCTGAGAAACTTCCGATAGCAGAGATGTGATATCTCAATGCTTAGACCAAACCTGAGACCCTTCCTATAACATGAGATGTGATATCTCAATGCTTCTAATACCAAACCTGAGATCCTTCCTATGACATGAGATGTGATATCCAATTCCTTCCCATTCCAAACCTGAGACCCTTCCTATAGCATGAGATGTGATATCTCAATGCTTCTAATACCAAACCTGAGATCCTTCCTATAACATGAGATGTGATATCCAAATCCTTCCCCTTCCAAACCAGAGACCCTCCCTTTAGCATGAGATGTGATATCCAACTCCTTCCCATTCCAATCCTGAGACATTTCTGATAGCATGAGATGTGATATCTCAATGCTTCTAATACCAAACCTGAGATCCTTCCTATGACATGAGATGTGATATCCAATTCCTTCCCATTCCAAACCTGAGACCCTTCCTATAGCATGAGATGTGATATCTCAATGCTTCTAATACCAAACCTGAGATCCTTCCTATAACATGAGATGTGATATCCAAATCCTTCCCCTTCCAAACCAGAGACCCTCCCTTTAGCATGAGATGTGATATCCAACTCCTTCCCATTCCAATCCTGAGACATTTCTGATAGCATGAGATGTGATATCTCAATGCCTCTAATACCAAACCTGAGATCCTACCTCTAACATGAAATGTGATATCCAACTCCTTCCCTTTCCAAACCTGAGAGCCTTCCTATAGCATGAGATGTGATATCGAAGTATTTCCCATTCCAATCCTGAGACCCTTCCTATAACATGAGATGTGATATCCAACTCCTTCCCATTCTAACCTGAGACCCTTCCTATAGCATGAGATGGGATATCCAACTACTTCCAAATCCAATCCTGATACCCTTCCGATAGCATGAGATGTGATATCTCAATCCCTCTAATACCAAACCTGAGATCCTTCCCATAACATGAGATGTGATATCAAAATCCTTCCCCTTCCAAACCTGAGACCCTCCCTTTAGCATGAGATGTGATATCCAACTCCTTCCCATTCCAATCCTGAGACCCTTCTGATAGCATGAGATGTGATATTCAATGCCTCTAATACCAAACCTGAGATCCTACCTCTAACATGAAATGTGATATCCAACTCCTTCCCTTTCCAAACGTGAGAGCCTCCCTATAGCATAAGATGGGATATTCAAGTCCTTCCCATTCCAATCCTGAGACCCTTCCTATAGCATGAGATGTGATATCTCAATGCTTCTAATACCAAACCTGAGACCGTTCCTATAACATAAGATGGGATATCCAACTCCTTCCCATTCCAATCCTGAGACCCTTCCGATAGCAGAGATGTGATATCTCAATGCTGATACCAAACCTGAGACCCTTCCTATGGCATGAGATGTCATATACAACTCCTTCCCATTCCAATCCTGAGACCATTCCTATAGCATGAGATGTGATATCTCAATGCTTCTAATACCAAACCTGAGATCCTTCCTATGACATGAGATGTGATATCCAATTCCTTCCCATTCCAAACCTGAGACCCTTCCTATAGCATGAGATGTGATATCTCAATGCTTCTAATACCAAACCTGAGATCCTTCCTATAACATGAGATGTGATATCCAAATCCTTCCCCTTCCAAACCAGAGACCCTCCCTTTAGCATGAGATGTGATATGCAACTCCTTCCCATTCCAATCCTGAGACATTTCTGATAGCATGAGATGTGATATCTCAATGCCTCTAATACCAAACCTGAGATCCTACCTCTAACATGAAATGTGATATCCAACTCCTTCCCCTTGCAAACCTGAGAGCCTTCCTATAGCATGAGATGTGATATCGAAGTATTTCCCATTCCAATCCTGAGACCCTTCCTATAACATGATATGTGATATCCAACTCCTTCCCATTCCAACCTGAGACCCTTCCTATAGCATGAGATGGGATATCCAACTACTTCCAAATCCAATCCTGATACCCTTCCGATAGCATGAGATGTGATATCTCAATCCCTCTAATACCAAACCTGAGATCCTTCCTATAACATGAGATGTGATATCAAAATCCTTCCCCTTCCAAACCTGAGACCCTCCCTTTAGCATGAGATGTGATATCCAACTCCTTCCCATTCCAATCCTGAGACCCTTCTGATAGCATGAGATGTGATATTCAATGCCTCTAATACCAAACCTGAGATCCTACCTCTAACATGAAATGTGATATCCAACTCCTTCCCTTTCCAAACGTGAGAGCCTCCCTATAGCATGAGATGGGATATTCAAGTCCTTCCCATTCCAATCCTGAGACCCTTCCTATAGCATGAGATGTGATATCTCAATGCTTCTAATACCAAACCTGAGACCCTTCCTATAACATAAGATGGGATATCCAACTCCTTCCCATTCCAATCCTGAGACCCTTCCGATAGCAGAGATGTGATATCTCAATGCTGATACCAAACCTGAGACCCTTCCTATGGCATGAGATGTCATATACAACTCCTTCCCATTCCAATCCTGAGACCCTTCCTATAGCATGGGATGTGATATCTCAATGCTTATACCAAACCTGAGACCCTTCCTATAGCATGAGATGTGATATCCAACTCCTTCCCATTCCAATCCTGAGACCCTTCCTATAACATGAGATGTGATGTCTCAATGCTTCTAATACCAAACCTGAGATCCTTCCTATGGCATGAGATGTCATATAAAACTCCTTCCCATTCCATTCCTGAGACCCTTCCTATAGCATGAGATGTGATATCCAACTCCTTCCCATTCCAATCCTGAGACCCTTCCTATAGCATGAGATGTGATATCCAAATCCTTCCCATTCCAATCGTGAGACCCTTCCTATAGCATGAGATGTGATATCCAAATCCTTCCCTTTCCAAAACTGAGAGCCTACCTATAGCATGAGATGTGATATCCAACTCCTTCCCATTCCAATCCTGAGACCCTTCCTATAGCATGAGATGTGATATCTCAATGCTTATACCAAACCTGAGACCCTTCCTATAGCATGAGAAGTGATATCCAAATCCTTCCCATTCCAATCCTGAGACCCTTCCTATAGCATGAGATGTGATATCCAAATCCTTCCCCTTCCAAACCTGAGACCCTCCCTTTAGCATGAGATGTGATATCCAACTCCTTCCCATTCCAATCCTGAGACCCTTCTGATAGCATGAGATGTTATATCTCAATGCCTCTAATACCAAACCTGAGATCCTACCTCTAACATGAAATGTGATATCCAACTCCTTCCCCTTCTAAACCTGGGAGCCTTCCTATAACATGAGATGTGATATCGAAGTGCTTCCCATTCCAATCCTGAGACCCTTCCTATAACATGAGATGTGATATACAACTCCTTCCCATTCCAATCCTGAGACCCTTCCTATAGCATGAGATGGGATGTCTCAATGCTTCTAATACCAAATCTGAGATCCTTCCTATAACATGAGATGTGATATCCAACTCCTTCCCATTACAATCTTGAGACCGTTTCTATAGCATGAGATGTGATATCTCAATGCTTATACCAAACCTGAGACCCTTCCTATAGCATGAGATGTGATATCCAAATCCTTCCC
Organism: Ambystoma mexicanum; assembly: GCF_040938575.1. Taxonomy (NCBI): domain Eukaryota; kingdom Metazoa; phylum Chordata; class Amphibia; order Caudata; family Ambystomatidae; genus Ambystoma; species Ambystoma mexicanum. Next base: position 804,542 of record NW_027182517.1, on the reverse strand, counting down.
ATTCCAATCGTGAGACCCTTCCTATAGCATGAGATGTGATATCTCAATGCCTCTAATACCAAACCTGAGATCCTACCTCTAAAATGAAATTTGATATGCAACTCCTTCCCCTTCCAAACCTGATAGCCTTCCTATAGCATGAGATGTGATATCCAAGTCCTTCCCATTCCAATCCTGATACCCTTCCTATAACATGAGATGTGATATCCAATTCCTTCCCATTCCAACCTGAGACCCTTCCTATAGCATGAGATGGGATATCCAACTCCTTCCAAATCCAATCCTGATACCCTTCCGATAGCATGAGATGTGATATCCCAATGCTTCTACAAAACCTGAGACCCATACATGGCATGAGATGTGATATCAAACTCCTTCCCATTCCAATCCTGAGACACTTCCTATAGCATGAGATGTGATATCTCAATGCTTCTAATACCAAACCCGAGACTCTTCCTATAACATGAGATGGGATATCCAACTCTTTCCCATTCCAATCCTGAGACCCTTCCGATAGCAGAGATGTGATATCTCAATGCTTATACCAAACCTGAGACCCTTCCTATAGCATGAGATGTCATATACAACTCCTTCCCATTCCAATCCTGAGACCCTTCCTATAGCATGAGATGTGATATCTCAATGCTTATACCAAACCTGAGACCCTTCCTATAGCATGAGATGTGATATCCAACTCCTTCCCATTTCAATCCTGAGACCCTTCCTATAGCATGAGATGTGATGTCTCAATGCTTCTAATACCAAACCTGAGATCCTTCCTATAACATCAGATGTGATATCCAACTCCTTCCCATTCCAATCCTGAGACCCTTCCTATAGCATGAGATGTGATATCTCAATGTTCATACCAAACCTGAGACCCTTCCTATAGCATGAGATGTGATATCCAACTCCTTCCCATTCCAATCCTGAGACCCTTCCTATAGCATGAGATGTGATATCTCAATGCCTCTAATACCAAATCTGAGATCCTTCCTCTAACATGAAATGTGATATCCAACTCCTTCCCTTTCCAAACCTGAGAGCCTACCTATAGCATGAGATGTGATATCCAAGACCTTCCCATTCCAATCCTTAGACCCTTCCTACAGCATACAATATGATATCTCAATGATTCTAATAACAAACCTGAGACCCGTCCTATAACATGAGATGTGATATCCAACTCCTTCCCATTCCAATCCTGAGACACTTCCGATAGCAGAGATGTGATATCTCAATGCTTATTCCAAACCTGAGACCCTTCCTATAGCATGAGATGTGATATCCAACTCCTTCCCGTTCCAAACCTGAGACCCTTCCTATAGCATATGTGATATCCAACTCCTTCCCATTCCAAACATGAGACCCTTCCTATAGCAAGAATGTAATATCCAACTCCTTCCCATTCCAATCCTGAGACCCTTCCTACAGCATGCGATGTGATATCTCAATGCTTCTAATACCAAACCTGAGACCCGTCCTATAACATGAGATGGGATATCCAACTCCTTCCCGTTCCAAACCTGAGACCCTTCCTATAGCATGAGATGTGATATCCAACTCCTTCCCATCCCAATCCTGAGACACTTCCGATTGCAGAGATGTGATATCTCAATGCTTATACCAAACCTGAGACTCTTCCTATAACATGAGATGTGATATCCAAATCCTTCCCGTTCCAAACCTGAGACCCTTCCTATAGCATAAGATGTGATATCCAACTCCTTCCCATTCCAATCCTGAGACCCTTCCGATAGCATGAGATGTGATATCTCAATGCTTCTAATACCAAACCTGAGATCCTTCTTATAACATATGATGTGATATCCAAATCCTTCCCCTTCCAAACCTGAGACCCTCCCTTTAGCATGAAATGTGATATCCAACTCCTTCCCATTCCAATCCTGAGACCCTTATGATAGCATGAGATGTGATATCTCAATGCCTCTAATACCAAACCTGAGATACTTCCGATAGCATGAGATGTGATATCTCAATGCTTCTAATACCAAACCTGAGATCCTTCCTATAACATGAGATGTGATATCCAAATCCTTCCCCTTCCAAACCTGAGACCCTCCCTTTAGCATGAGATGTGATATCCAACTCCTTCCCATTCCAATCCTGAGACCCTTCTGATAGCATGAGATGTGATATCTCAATGCCTCTAATACCAAACCTGAGATCCTACCTCTAACATGAAATATGATATCCAACTCCTTCCCTTTCCAAACCTGAGATCCTGCCTATAGCATGAGATGTGATATCCAAGTCCTTCCCATTCCAATCCTGAGACCCTTCCTATAGCATGAGATGTGATATCTCAATGCTTATACCAAACCTGAGACCCTTCCTATGGCATGAGATGCCATATACAACTCCTTCCCATTCCAATCCTGAGACCCTGCTTATAGCATGAGATGTGATATCTCAATGCTTCTAATGCCAAACCTGAGATCTTTCCTATAACATGAGATGTGATATCCAACTCCTTCCCATTCCAATCCTGAGACCATTCCTATAGCATGAGATGTGATATCTCAATGCTTATACCAAACCTGAGACCCTTCCTATAGCTTGAGATGTGATATCCAACTCCATCCCATTCCAATACTGAGACCCTTCCTATAGCATGAGATGTGATATCTCAATGCCTCTAATACCAAACCTGAGATCCTTCCTCTAACATGAAATGTGATATCCAACTCCTTCCCCTTCCAAACCTGAGAGCCTTCCTATAGCATGAGATATGATATCCAAGTCCTTTCCATTCCAATCCTGAGACCCTTCCTATAACATGAGATGTGATATCCAACTCCTTCCCATTCCAACCTGAGACCCTTCCTATAGCATGAGATGGGATATCCAACTCCTTCCAAATCCAATCCTGATACACTTCCGATAGCATGAGATGTGATATCCCAATGCTTCTACCAAACCTGAGACCCATACTATGGCATGAGATGTGATATCAAACTGCTTCCAATTCTAACCTGAGACCCTTCCTATAGCATGAGATGGGATATCCAACTCCTTCCAAATCCAATCCTGAAATCCTTCCGATAGCATGAGATGTGATATCCCAATGCTTCTACCAAACCTGAGACCCATACTATGGCATGAGATGTGATATCCGACTCCTTCCCATTCCAATTCTGAGACTCTTCTGATAGCATGAGATGTGATATCTCAATGCCTCTAATACCAAACCTGAGATCCTACCTCTAACATGAAATGTGATATCCAACTCTTTCCCGTTGCAAACCTGAGAGCCTTCCTATAGCATGAGATGTGATATCCAAGTCCTTCCCATTCCAATCCTGAGACCCTTCCTATAACATGAGATGTGATATCCAACTCCTTCCCATTCCAACCTGAGACCCTTCCTATAGCATGAGATGGGATATCCAACTCCTTCCAAATCCAATCCTGATACCCTTCCGATAGCATGAGATGTGATATCCCAATGCTTCTACCAAACCTGAGACCCATACTATGGCATGAGATGTGATATCAAACTCCTTCCCATTCCAATCCTGTGACCCTTCCTATAGCTTGAGATGTGATATCCAACTCCTTCCCATTCCAATTCTGAGACCCTTCCTATACAATGAGACTTGATATCTCAATGCTTCTAATACCAAACCTGAGAGCCGTCCTATAACATGAGATGTGATATCCAAATCCTTCCCCTTCCAAACCTCAGACCCTTCCTTTATCATGAGATGTGATATCCAACTCCTTCCCATTCCAATCCTGAGACTCTTCCGATATCATGAGATGTGATATCTCAATGCTTCTAATATCAAACTTGAGACCCTCCCTATAGCATGAGATGTGATATCCAAGTCCTTCCCATTCCAATCCTGAGACCCTTCCTATAGCATGAGATGTGATATCTCAATGCTTCTAATACCAAACCTGAGACCCTTCCTATAACATGAGATGGGAATATCCAACTCCTTCCCATTCCAATCCTGAGACCCTTCCGATAGCAGAGATGTGATATCTCACTGCTTATACCAAACCTGAGACCCTTCCTATAGCATGAGATGTGATATCCAACTCCTTCCCATTCCAATCCTGAGACACTTCCTATAGCATGAGATGTGATATCTCACTGCTTATACCAAACCTGAGACCCTTCCTATAGCATGAGATGTGATATCCAACTCCTTCCCATTCCAATCCTGAGACCCTTCCTATAGCATGAGATGTGATATCTCAATGCTTCTAATATCAAACTTGAGACCCTCCCTATAGCATGAGATGTGATACCCAAGTCCTTCCCATTCCAATCCTGAGACCCTTCCTACAGCATGCGATGTGATGTCTCAATGCTTCTAATACCAAACCTGAGACTCTTCCTATAACATGAGATGGGATATCCAACTCCTTCCCATTCCAATCGTGAGACCCTTCCGATAGCAGAGATGTGATATCTCAATGCTTATACCAAACCTAAGACCCTTCCTATGGCATGAGATGTCATATACAACTCCTTCCCATTCCAATCCTGAGACCCTTCCTATAGCATGAGATGTGATATCTCAATGCTTATACCAAACCTGAGACCCTTCCTATAGCATGAGATGTGATATCCAACTCCTTCCCATTCCAATCCTGAGACCCTTCCTATAGCATGAGATGTGATGTCTCAATGCTTCTAATACCAAACCTGAGATCCTTCCTATAACATGAGATGTGATATCCAACTCCTTCCCATTCCAATCCCGAGACCCTTCCTATAGCATGAGATGTGATATCTCAATGCTTATACCAAACCTGAGACCCTTCCTATAGCATGAGATGTGATATCCAACTCCTTCCCATTCCAATCCTGAGACTCTTCCTATAGCATGAGATGTGATATCTCAATGCCTCTAATACCAAACCTGAGATCCTTCCTCTAACATGAAATGTGATATCCAACTCCTTCCCTTTACAAACCTGAGAGCCTACCTATAGCATGAGATGTGATATCCAAGTTCTTCCCATTCCAATCCTTAGACCCTTCCTACAGCATGCAATATGATATCTCAATGATTCTAATAACAAACCTGAGACCCGTCCTATAACATGAGATGGGATATCCAACTCCTTCCCATTCCAATCCTGAGACACTTCCGATAGCAGAGATGTGATATCTCAATGCTTATACCAAACCTGAGACCCTTCCTATAACATGAGATGTGATATCCAACTCCTTCCCGGTCCAAACATGAGACCCTTCCTATAGCAAGAGTGTAATATCCAACTCCTTCCCATTCCAATCCTGAGACCATTCCTATAGCATGAGATGTGATATCTCAATGCTTCTAATACCAAACCTGAGATCCTTCCTATGACATGAGATGTGATATCCAATTCCTCCCCATTCCAAACCTGAGAACCTTCCTACAGCATGCGATGTGATATCTCAATGCTTCTAATACCAAACCCGAGACCAGTCCTATAACATGAGATTGGATATCCAACTCCTTCCCCTTCCAAACCTGAGTCTCTTCCTATAGCATGAGATGTGATATCCAACTTCTTCCCATTCCAATCCTGAGACCCTTCCTATAACATGAGAGATGTGATGTCTCAATGCTTCTAATACCAAACCTGAGATCTTTCCTATAACATGAGATGTGATATCCAACTCCTTCCCATTCCAATCCTGAGACCCTTCCTATAGCATGAGATGTGATATCTCAATGCTTATACCAAACCTGAGACCCTTCCTATAGCTTGAGATGTGATATCCAACTCCTTCCCATTCCAATCCTGAGACCCTTCCTATAGCATGAGATGTGATATCTCAAGGCCTCTAATACCAAACCTGAGATCCTTCCTCTAACATGAAATGTGATATCCAACTCCTTCCCCTTCCAAACCTGAGAGCCTTCCTATAACACGAAATGTGATATCCAATTCCTTCCCATTCCAACCTGAGACCCTTCCTATAGCATGAGATGGGATATCCAACTCCTTCCAAATCCAATACTGATACCCTTCCGATAGCATGAGATGTGATATCCCAATGCTTCTACGAAACCTGAGACCCATACTATGGCATGAGATGTGATATCAAACTCCTTCCCATTCCAATCCTGAGACCCTACCTATAGCTTGAGATGTGATATCCAACTCCTTCCCATTCCAATTCTGAGACCCTTCCTATACCATGAGACTTGATATCTCAATGCTTCTAATACCAAACCTGAGACCCGTCCTATAACATGAGATGTGATATCCAAATCCTTCCCCTTCCAAACCTTAGACCCTTCCTTTATCATGAGATGTGATATCCAATTCCTTCCCATTCCAATCCTGAGACCCTTCCGATATCATGAGATTTGTTATCTCAATGCTTCTAATATCAAACTTGAGACCCTCCCTATAACATGAGATGTGACATCCAAGTCCTCCCCATTCCAATCCTGAGACCCTTCCTATAGCATGAGATGTGATATCTCAATGCTTCTAATACCAAACCTGAGACCCTTCCTATAACATGATTTGGGATATCCAACTCCTTCCCATTCCAATCCTGAGACCCTTCCGATAGCAGAGATGTGATATCTCAATGCTTATACCAAACCTGAGACCCTTCCTATGGCCTGAGATGTCATATGCAACTCCTTCCCATTCCAATCCTGAGACCCTTCCTATAGCATGAGATGTGATATCTCAATGCCTCTAATACAAACCTGAAATCCTTCCCCTAACATGAAATGTGATATCCAACTCCTTCCCTTTCCAAACCTGAGAGCCTACCTATAGCATGAGATGTGATATCCAAGACCTTCCCATTCCAATCCTTAAACCCTTCCTACATCATACAATATGATATCTCAATGATTCTAATAACAAACCTGAGACCCGTCCTATAACATGAGATGTGATATCCAACTCCTTCCCATTCCAATCCTGAGACACTTCCGATAGCAGAGATGTGATATCTCAATGCTTATTCCAAACCTGAGACCCTTCCTATAGCATGAGATGTGATATCCAACTCCTTCCCTTTCCAAACCTGAGACCCTTCCTATAGCATATGTGATATCCAACTCCTTCCCATTCCAAACATGAGACCCTTCCTATAGCAAGAATGTAATATCCAACTCCTTCCCATTCCAATCCTCAGACCCTTCCTACAGCATGCGATGTGATATCTCAATGCTTCTAATACCAAACCTGAGACCCGTCCTATAACATGAGATGGGATATCCAACTCCTTCCCGTTCCAAACCTGAGACCCTTCCTATAGCATGAGATGTGATATCCAACTCCTTCCCATCCCAATCCTGAGACACTTCCGATTGCAGAGATGTGATATCTCAATGCTTATACCAAACCTGAGACTCTTCCTATAACATGAGATGTGATATCCAACTCCTTCCCGTTCCAAACCTGAGACCCTTCCTATAGCATAAGATGTGATATCCAACTCCTTCCCATTCCAATCCTTAGACCCTTCCTACAGCATGCAATATGATATCTCAATGATTCTAATAACAAACCTGAGACCCGTCCTATAACATGAGATGGGATATCCAACTCCTTCCCATTCCAATCCTGAGACACTTCCGATAGCAGAGATGTGATATCTCAATGCTTATACCAAACCTGAGACCCTTCCTATAACATGAGATGTGATATCCAACTCCTTCCCGGTCCAAACCTGAGACCCTTCCTATAGCATATGTGATATCCAACTCCTTCCCATTCCAAACATGAGACCCTTCCTATAGCAAGAGTGTAATATCCAACTCCTTCCCATTCCAATCCTGAGACCATTCCTATAGCATGAGATGTGATATCTCAATGCTTCTAATACCAAACCTGAGATCCTTCCTATGACATGAGATGTGATATCCAATTCCTCCCCATTCCAAACCTGAGAACCTTCCTGCAGCATGCAATGTGATATCTCAATGCTTCTAATACCAAACCCGAGACCAGTCCTATAACATGAGATTGGATATCCAACTCCTTCCCCTTCCAAACCTGAGACTCTTCCTATAGCATGAGATGTGATATCCAACTTCTTCCCATTCCAATCCTGAGACCCTTCCTATAACATGAGATGTGATGTCTCAATGCTTCTAATACCAAACCTGAGATCTTTCCTATAACATGAGATGTGATATCCAACTCCTTCCCATTCCAATCCTGAGACCCTGAGACCCCATGAGATGTGATATCTCAATGCTTATACCAAACCTGAGACCCTTCCTATAGCTTGAGATGTGATATCCAACTCCTTCCCATTCCAATCCTGAGACCCTTCCTACAGCATGCAATATGATATCTCAATGATTCTAATAACAAACCTGAGACCCGTCCTATAACATGAGATGGGATATCCAACTCCTTCCCATTCCAATCCTGAGACACTTCCGATAGCAGAGATGTGATATCTCAATGCTTATACCAAACCTGAGACCCTTCCTATAACATGAGATGTGATATCCAACTCCTTCCCGGTCCAAACATGAGACCCTTCCTATAGCAAGAGTGTAATATCCAACTCCTTCCCATTCCAATCCTGAGACCATTCCTATAGCATGAGATGTGATATCTCAATGCTTCTAATACCAAACCTGAGATCCTTCCTATGACATGAGATGTGATATCCAATTCCTCCCCATTCCAAACCTGAGAACCTTCCTACAGCATGCGATGTGATATCTCAATGCTTCTAATACCAAACCCGAGACCAGTCCTATAACATGAGATTGGATATCCAACTCCTTCCCCTTCCAAACCTGAGACTCTTCCTATAGCATGAGATGTGATATCCAACTTCTTCCCATTCCAATCCTGAGACCCTTCCTATAACATGAGAGATGTGATGTCTCAATGCTTCTAATACCAAACCTGAGATCTTTCCTATAACATGAGATGTGATATCCAACTCCTTCCCATTCCAATCCTGAGACCCTTCCTATAGCATGAGATGTGATATCTCAATGCTTATACCAAACCTGAGACCCTTCCTATAGCTTGAGATGTGATATCCAACTCCTTCCCATTCCAATCCTGAGACCCTTCCTATAGCATGAGATGTGATATCTCAAGGCCTCTAATACCAAACCTGAGATCCTTCCTCTAACATGAAATGTGATATCCAACTCCTTCCCCTTCCAAACCTGAGAGCCTTCCTATAACATGAAATGTGATATCCAATTCCTTCCCATTCCAACCTGAGACCCTTCCTATAGCATGAGATGGGATATCCAACTCCTTCCAAATCCAATACTGATACCCTTCCGATAGCATGAGATGTGATATCCCAATGCTTCTACGAAACCTGAGACCCATACTATGGCATGAGATGTGATATCAAACTCCTTCCCATTCCAATCCTGAGACCCTACCTATAGCTTGAGATGTGATATCCAACTCCTTCCCATTCCAATTCTGAGACCCTTCCTATACCATGAGACTTGATATCTCAATGCTTCTAATACCAAACCTGAGACCCGTCCTATAACATGAGATGTGATATCCAAATCCTTCCCCTTCCAAACCTTAGACCCTTCCTTTATCATGAGATGTGATATCCAATTCCTTCCCATTCCAATCCTGAGACCCTTCCGATATCATGAGATTTGTTATCTCAATGCTTCTAATATCAAACTTGAGACCCTCCCTATAACATGAGATGTGACATCCAAGTCCTCCCCATTCCAATCCTGAGACCCTTCCTATAGCATGAGATGTGATATCTCAATGCTTCTAATACCAAACCTGAGACCCTTCCTATAACATGATTTGGGATATCCAACTCCTTCCCATTCCAATCCTGAGACCCTTCCGATAGCAGAGATGTGATATCTCAATGCTTATACCAAACCTGAGACCCTTCCTATGGCCTGAGATGTCATATGCAACTCCTTCCCATTCCAATCCTGAGACCCTTCCTATAGCATGAGATGTGATATCTCAATGCCTCTAATACAAACCTGAAATCCTTCCCCTAACATGAAATGTGATATCCAACTCCTTCCCTTTCCAAACCTGAGAGCCTACCTATAGCATGAGATGTGATATCCAAGACCTTCCCATTCCAATCCTTAAACCCTTCCTACATCATACAATATGATATCTCAATGATTCTAATAACAAACCTGAGACCCGTCCTATAACATGAGATGTGATATCCAACTCCTTCCCATTCCAATCCTGAGACACTTCCGATAGCAGAGATGTGATATCTCAATGCTTATTCCAAACCTGAGACCCTTCCTATAGCATGAGATGTGATATCCAACTCCTTCCCTTTCCAAACCTGAGACCCTTCCTATAGCATATGTGATATCCAACTCCTTCCCATTCCAAACATGAGACCCTTCCTATAGCAAGAATGTAATATCCAACTCCTTCCCATTCCAATCCTCAGACCCTTCCTACAGCATGCGATGTGATATCTCAATGCTTCTAATACCAAACCTGAGACCCGTCCTATAACATGAGATGGGATATCCAACTCCTTCCCGTTCCAAACCTGAGACCCTTCCTATAGCATGAGATGTGATATCCAACTCCTTCCCATCCCAATCCTGAGACACTTCCGATTGCAGAGATGTGATATCTCAATGCTTATACCAAACCTGAGACTCTTCCTATAACATGAGATGTGATATCCAACTCCTTCCCGTTCCAAACCTGAGACCCTTCCTATAGCATAAGATGTGATATCCAACTCCTTCCCATTCCAATCCTTAGACCCTTCCTACAGCATGCAATATGATATCTCAATGATTCTAATAACAAACCTGAGACCCGTCCTATAACATGAGATGGGATATCCAACTCCTTCCCATTCCAATCCTGAGACACTTCCGATAGCAGAGATGTGATATCTCAATGCTTATACCAAACCTGAGACCCTTCCTATAACATGAGATGTGATATCCAACTCCTTCCCGGTCCAAACCTGAGACCCTTCCTATAGCATATGTGATATCCAACTCCTTCCCATTCCAAACATGAGACCCTTCCTATAGCAAGAGTGTAATATCCAACTCCTTCCCATTCCAATCCTGAGACCATTCCTATAGCATGAGATGTGATATCTCAATGCTTCTAATACCAAACCTGAGATCCTTCCTATGACATGAGATGTGATATCCAATTCCTCCCCATTCCAAACCTGAGAACCTTCCTGCAGCATGCAATGTGATATCTCAATGCTTCTAATACCAAACCCGAGACCAGTCCTATAACATGAGATTGGATATCCAACTCCTTCCCCTTCCAAACCTGAGACTCTTCCTATAGCATGAGATGTGATATCCAACTTCTTCCCATTCCAATCCTGAGACCCTTCCTATAACATGAGATGTGATGTCTCAATGCTTCTAATACCAAACCTGAGATCTTTCCTATAACATGAGATGTGATATCCAACTCCTTCCCATTCCAATCCTGAGACCCTGAGACCCCATGAGATGTGATATCTCAATGCTTATACCAAACCTGAGACCCTTCCTATAGCTTGAGATGTGATATCCAACTCCTTCCCATTCCAATCCTGAGACCCTTCCTATAGCATGAGATGTGATATCTCAAGGCCTCTAATACCAAACCTGAGATCCTTCCTCTAACATGAAATGTGATATCCAACTCCTTCCCCTTCCAAACCTGAGAGCCTTCCTATAACATGAAATGTGATATCCAATTCCTTCCCATTCCAACCTGAGACCCTTCCTATAGCATGAGATGGGATATCCAACTCCTTCCAAATCCAATACTGATACCCTTCCGATAGCATGAGATGTGATATCCCAATGCTTCTACCAAACCTGAGACCCATACTATGGCATGAGATGTGATATCAAACTCCTTCCCATTCCAATCCTGAGACCCTACCTATAGCTTGAGATGTGATATCCAACTCCTTCCCATTCCAATTCTGAGACCCTTCCTATACCATGAGACTTGATATCTCAATGCTTCTAATACCAAACCTGAGACCCGTCCTATAACATGAGATGTGATATCCAAATCCATCCCCTTCCAAACCTTAGACCCTTCCTTTATCATGAGATGTGATATCCAATTCCTTCCCATTCCAATCCTGAGACCCTTCCGATATCATGAGATTTGTTATCTCAATGCTTCTAATATCAAACTTGAGACCCTCCCTATAACATGAGATGTGACATCCAAGTCCTCCCCATTCCAATCCTGAGACCCTTCCTATAGCATGAGATGTGATATCTCAATGCTTCTAATACCAAACCTGAGACCCTTCCTATAACATGATTTGGGATATCCAACTCCTTCCCATTCCAATCCTGAGACCCTTCCGATAGCAGAGATGTGATATCTCAATGCTTATACCAAACCTGAGACCCTTCCTATGGCCTGAGATGTCATATGCAACTCCTTCCCATTCCAATCCTGAGACCCTTCCTATAGCATGAGATGTGATATCTCAATGCCTCTAATACCAAACCTGAAATCCTTCCTCTAACATGAAATGTGATATCCAACTCCTTCCCTTTCCAAACCTGAGAGCCTACCTATAGCATGAGATGTGATATCCAAGACCTTCCCATTCCAATCCTTAGACCCTTCCTACAGCATACAATATGATATCTCAATGATTCTAATAACAAACCTGAGACCCGTCCTATAACATGAGATGTGATATCCAACTCCTTCCCATTCCAATCCTGAGACACTCCGATAGCAGAGATGTGATATCTCAATGCTTATTCCAAACCTGAGACCCTTCCTATAGCATGAGATGTGATATCCAACTCCTTCCCGTTCCAAACCTGAGACCCTTCCTATAGCATATGTGATATCCAACTCCTTCCCATTCCAAACATGAGACCCTTCCTATAGCAAGAATGTAATATCCAACTCCTTCCCATTCCAATCCTCAGACCCTTCCTACAGCATGCGATGTGATATCTCAATGCTTCTAATACCAAACCTGAGACCCGTCCTATAACATGAGATGGGATATCCAACTCCTTCCCGTTCCAAACCTGAGACCCTTCCTATAGCATGAGATGTGATATCCAACTCCTTCCCATTCCAATCCTGAGACCCTTCTGATAGCATGAGATGTTATATCTCAATGCCTCTAATACCAAACCTGAGATTCTACCTCTAACATGAAATGTGATATCCAACTCCTTCCCCTTCCAAACCTGGGAGCCTTCCTATAACATGAGATGTGATATCCAACTCCTTCCCATTCCAATCCTGAGACCCTTCCTATAGCATGAGATGTGATGTCTCAATGCTTCTAATACCAAATCTGAGATCCTTCCTATAACATGAGATGTGATATCCAACTCCTTCCATTCCAATCCTGAGACCCTTCCTATAGCATGGGATGTGATATTTCAATGCTTATAGCAAACCTGAGACCCTTCCTATAGCATGAGATGTGATATCCAAATCCTTCCCATTCCAATCGTGAGACCCTTCCTATAGCATGAGATGTGATATCTCAATGCCTCTAATACCAAACCTGAGATCCTTCCTCTAACATGAAATGTGATATCCAAATCCTTCCCTTTCCAAACCTGAGAGCCTACCTATAGCATGAGATGTGATATCCAACTCCTTCCCATTCCAATCCTGAGACCCTTCCTATAGCATGAGATGTGATATCTCAATGCTTATACCAAACCTGAGACCCTTCCTATAGCATGAGATGTGATATCCAAATCCTTCCCATTCCAATCCTGAGACCCTTCCTATAGCATGAGATGTGATATCTCAATGCCTCTAATACCAAACCTGAGATCCTTCCTTGAACATGAAATGTGATATCCCACTCCTTCCCTTTCCAAACCAGAGAGTCTACCTATAGCATGAGATGTGATATCCAAGTCCTTCCCATTCCAATCCTTAGACACTTCCTACAGCATGAGATGTGATATCTCAATGATTCTATTACCAAACCTGAGACCCGTCCTATAACATGAGATGGGATATCCAACTCCTTCCCATTTCAATCCTGAGAAACTTCCGATAGCAGAGATGTGATATCTCAATGCTTAGACCAAACCTGAGACCCTTCCTATAACATGAGATGTGATATCTCAATGCTTCTAATACCAAACCTGAGATCCTTCCTATGACATGAGATGTGATATCCAATTCCTTCCCATTCCAAACCTGAGACCCTTCCTATAGCATGAGATGTGATATCTCAATGCTTCTAATACCAAACCTGAGATCCTTCCTATAACATGAGATGTGATATCCAAATCCTTCCCCTTCCAAACCAGAGACCCTCCCTTTAGCATGAGATGTGATATCCAACTCCTTCCCATTCCAATCCTGAGACATTTCTGATAGCATGAGATGTGATATCTCAATGCTTCTAATACCAAACCTGAGATCCTTCCTATGACATGAGATGTGATATCCAATTCCTTCCCATTCCAAACCTGAGACCCTTCCTATAGCATGAGATGTGATATCTCAATGCTTCTAATACCAAACCTGAGATCCTTCCTATAACATGAGATGTGATATCCAAATCCTTCCCCTTCCAAACCAGAGACCCTCCCTTTAGCATGAGATGTGATATCCAACTCCTTCCCATTCCAATCCTGAGACATTTCTGATAGCATGAGATGTGATATCTCAATGCCTCTAATACCAAACCTGAGATCCTACCTCTAACATGAAATGTGATATCCAACTCCTTCCCTTTCCAAACCTGAGAGCCTTCCTATAGCATGAGATGTGATATCGAAGTATTTCCCATTCCAATCCTGAGACCCTTCCTATAACATGAGATGTGATATCCAACTCCTTCCCATTCTAACCTGAGACCCTTCCTATAGCATGAGATGGGATATCCAACTACTTCCAAATCCAATCCTGATACCCTTCCGATAGCATGAGATGTGATATCTCAATCCCTCTAATACCAAACCTGAGATCCTTCCCATAACATGAGATGTGATATCAAAATCCTTCCCCTTCCAAACCTGAGACCCTCCCTTTAGCATGAGATGTGATATCCAACTCCTTCCCATTCCAATCCTGAGACCCTTCTGATAGCATGAGATGTGATATTCAATGCCTCTAATACCAAACCTGAGATCCTACCTCTAACATGAAATGTGATATCCAACTCCTTCCCTTTCCAAACGTGAGAGCCTCCCTATAGCATAAGATGGGATATTCAAGTCCTTCCCATTCCAATCCTGAGACCCTTCCTATAGCATGAGATGTGATATCTCAATGCTTCTAATACCAAACCTGAGACCGTTCCTATAACATAAGATGGGATATCCAACTCCTTCCCATTCCAATCCTGAGACCCTTCCGATAGCAGAGATGTGATATCTCAATGCTGATACCAAACCTGAGACCCTTCCTATGGCATGAGATGTCATATACAACTCCTTCCCATTCCAATCCTGAGACCATTCCTATAGCATGAGATGTGATATCTCAATGCTTCTAATACCAAACCTGAGATCCTTCCTATGACATGAGATGTGATATCCAATTCCTTCCCATTCCAAACCTGAGACCCTTCCTATAGCATGAGATGTGATATCTCAATGCTTCTAATACCAAACCTGAGATCCTTCCTATAACATGAGATGTGATATCCAAATCCTTCCCCTTCCAAACCAGAGACCCTCCCTTTAGCATGAGATGTGATATGCAACTCCTTCCCATTCCAATCCTGAGACATTTCTGATAGCATGAGATGTGATATCTCAATGCCTCTAATACCAAACCTGAGATCCTACCTCTAACATGAAATGTGATATCCAACTCCTTCCCCTTGCAAACCTGAGAGCCTTCCTATAGCATGAGATGTGATATCGAAGTATTTCCCATTCCAATCCTGAGACCCTTCCTATAACATGATATGTGATATCCAACTCCTTCCCATTCCAACCTGAGACCCTTCCTATAGCATGAGATGGGATATCCAACT
Source organism: Ambystoma mexicanum (assembly GCF_040938575.1). Classification (NCBI taxonomy): domain Eukaryota; kingdom Metazoa; phylum Chordata; class Amphibia; order Caudata; family Ambystomatidae; genus Ambystoma; species Ambystoma mexicanum. The sequence continues at coordinate 788,608 of NW_027182517.1, read as the reverse complement.
ACTTCCAAATCCAATCCTGATACCCTTCCGATAGCATGAGATGTGATATCTCAATCCCTCTAATACCAAACCTGAGATCCTTCCTATAACATGAGATGTGATATCAAAATCCTTCCCCTTCCAAACCTGAGACCCTCCCTTTAGCATGAGATGTGATATCCAACTCCTTCCCATTCCAATCCTGAGACCCTTCTGATAGCATGAGATGTGATATTCAATGCCTCTAATACCAAACCTGAGATCCTACCTCTAACATGAAATGTGATATCCAACTCCTTCCCTTTCCAAACGTGAGAGCCTCCCTATAGCATGAGATGGGATATTCAAGTCCTTCCCATTCCAATCCTGAGACCCTTCCTATAGCATGAGATGTGATATCTCAATGCTTCTAATACCAAACCTGAGACCCTTCCTATAACATAAGATGGGATATCCAACTCCTTCCCATTCCAATCCTGAGACCCTTCCGATAGCAGAGATGTGATATCTCAATGCTGATACCAAACCTGAGACCCTTCCTATGGCATGAGATGTCATATACAACTCCTTCCCATTCCAATCCTGAGACCCTTCCTATAGCATGGGATGTGATATCTCAATGCTTATACCAAACCTGAGACCCTTCCTATAGCATGAGATGTGATATCCAACTCCTTCCCATTCCAATCCTGAGACCCTTCCTATAACATGAGATGTGATGTCTCAATGCTTCTAATACCAAACCTGAGATCCTTCCTATGGCATGAGATGTCATATAAAACTCCTTCCCATTCCATTCCTGAGACCCTTCCTATAGCATGAGATGTGATATCCAACTCCTTCCCATTCCAATCCTGAGACCCTTCCTATAGCATGAGATGTGATATCCAAATCCTTCCCATTCCAATCGTGAGACCCTTCCTATAGCATGAGATGTGATATCCAAATCCTTCCCTTTCCAAAACTGAGAGCCTACCTATAGCATGAGATGTGATATCCAACTCCTTCCCATTCCAATCCTGAGACCCTTCCTATAGCATGAGATGTGATATCTCAATGCTTATACCAAACCTGAGACCCTTCCTATAGCATGAGAAGTGATATCCAAATCCTTCCCATTCCAATCCTGAGACCCTTCCTATAGCATGAGATGTGATATCCAAATCCTTCCCCTTCCAAACCTGAGACCCTCCCTTTAGCATGAGATGTGATATCCAACTCCTTCCCATTCCAATCCTGAGACCCTTCTGATAGCATGAGATGTTATATCTCAATGCCTCTAATACCAAACCTGAGATCCTACCTCTAACATGAAATGTGATATCCAACTCCTTCCCCTTCTAAACCTGGGAGCCTTCCTATAACATGAGATGTGATATCGAAGTGCTTCCCATTCCAATCCTGAGACCCTTCCTATAACATGAGATGTGATATACAACTCCTTCCCATTCCAATCCTGAGACCCTTCCTATAGCATGAGATGGGATGTCTCAATGCTTCTAATACCAAATCTGAGATCCTTCCTATAACATGAGATGTGATATCCAACTCCTTCCCATTACAATCTTGAGACCGTTTCTATAGCATGAGATGTGATATCTCAATGCTTATACCAAACCTGAGACCCTTCCTATAGCATGAGATGTGATATCCAAATCCTTCCCATTCCAATCGTGAGACCCTTCCTATAGCATGAGATGTGATATCTCAATGCCTCTAATACCAAACCTGAGATCCTACCTCTAAAATGAAATTTGATATGCAACTCCTTCCCCTTCCAAACCTGATAGCCTTCCTATAGCATGAGATGTGATATCCAAGTCCTTCCCATTCCAATCCTGATACCCTTCCTATAACATGAGATGTGATATCCAATTCCTTCCCATTCCAACCTGAGACCCTTCCTATAGCATGAGATGGGATATCCAACTCCTTCCAAATCCAATCCTGATACCCTTCCGATAGCATGAGATGTGATATCCCAATGCTTCTACAAAACCTGAGACCCATACATGGCATGAGATGTGATATCAAACTCCTTCCCATTCCAATCCTGAGACACTTCCTATAGCATGAGATGTGATATCTCAATGCTTCTAATACCAAACCCGAGACTCTTCCTATAACATGAGATGGGATATCCAACTCTTTCCCATTCCAATCCTGAGACCCTTCCGATAGCAGAGATGTGATATCTCAATGCTTATACCAAACCTGAGACCCTTCCTATAGCATGAGATGTCATATACAACTCCTTCCCATTCCAATCCTGAGACCCTTCCTATAGCATGAGATGTGATATCTCAATGCTTATACCAAACCTGAGACCCTTCCTATAGCATGAGATGTGATATCCAACTCCTTCCCATTTCAATCCTGAGACCCTTCCTATAGCATGAGATGTGATGTCTCAATGCTTCTAATACCAAACCTGAGATCCTTCCTATAACATCAGATGTGATATCCAACTCCTTCCCATTCCAATCCTGAGACCCTTCCTATAGCATGAGATGTGATATCTCAATGTTCATACCAAACCTGAGACCCTTCCTATAGCATGAGATGTGATATCCAACTCCTTCCCATTCCAATCCTGAGACCCTTCCTATAGCATGAGATGTGATATCTCAATGCCTCTAATACCAAATCTGAGATCCTTCCTCTAACATGAAATGTGATATCCAACTCCTTCCCTTTCCAAACCTGAGAGCCTACCTATAGCATGAGATGTGATATCCAAGACCTTCCCATTCCAATCCTTAGACCCTTCCTACAGCATACAATATGATATCTCAATGATTCTAATAACAAACCTGAGACCCGTCCTATAACATGAGATGTGATATCCAACTCCTTCCCATTCCAATCCTGAGACACTTCCGATAGCAGAGATGTGATATCTCAATGCTTATTCCAAACCTGAGACCCTTCCTATAGCATGAGATGTGATATCCAACTCCTTCCCGTTCCAAACCTGAGACCCTTCCTATAGCATATGTGATATCCAACTCCTTCCCATTCCAAACATGAGACCCTTCCTATAGCAAGAATGTAATATCCAACTCCTTCCCATTCCAATCCTGAGACCCTTCCTACAGCATGCGATGTGATATCTCAATGCTTCTAATACCAAACCTGAGACCCGTCCTATAACATGAGATGGGATATCCAACTCCTTCCCGTTCCAAACCTGAGACCCTTCCTATAGCATGAGATGTGATATCCAACTCCTTCCCATCCCAATCCTGAGACACTTCCGATTGCAGAGATGTGATATCTCAATGCTTATACCAAACCTGAGACTCTTCCTATAACATGAGATGTGATATCCAAATCCTTCCCGTTCCAAACCTGAGACCCTTCCTATAGCATAAGATGTGATATCCAACTCCTTCCCATTCCAATCCTGAGACCCTTCCGATAGCATGAGATGTGATATCTCAATGCTTCTAATACCAAACCTGAGATCCTTCTTATAACATATGATGTGATATCCAAATCCTTCCCCTTCCAAACCTGAGACCCTCCCTTTAGCATGAAATGTGATATCCAACTCCTTCCCATTCCAATCCTGAGACCCTTATGATAGCATGAGATGTGATATCTCAATGCCTCTAATACCAAACCTGAGATACTTCCGATAGCATGAGATGTGATATCTCAATGCTTCTAATACCAAACCTGAGATCCTTCCTATAACATGAGATGTGATATCCAAATCCTTCCCCTTCCAAACCTGAGACCCTCCCTTTAGCATGAGATGTGATATCCAACTCCTTCCCATTCCAATCCTGAGACCCTTCTGATAGCATGAGATGTGATATCTCAATGCCTCTAATACCAAACCTGAGATCCTACCTCTAACATGAAATATGATATCCAACTCCTTCCCTTTCCAAACCTGAGATCCTGCCTATAGCATGAGATGTGATATCCAAGTCCTTCCCATTCCAATCCTGAGACCCTTCCTATAGCATGAGATGTGATATCTCAATGCTTATACCAAACCTGAGACCCTTCCTATGGCATGAGATGCCATATACAACTCCTTCCCATTCCAATCCTGAGACCCTGCTTATAGCATGAGATGTGATATCTCAATGCTTCTAATGCCAAACCTGAGATCTTTCCTATAACATGAGATGTGATATCCAACTCCTTCCCATTCCAATCCTGAGACCATTCCTATAGCATGAGATGTGATATCTCAATGCTTATACCAAACCTGAGACCCTTCCTATAGCTTGAGATGTGATATCCAACTCCATCCCATTCCAATACTGAGACCCTTCCTATAGCATGAGATGTGATATCTCAATGCCTCTAATACCAAACCTGAGATCCTTCCTCTAACATGAAATGTGATATCCAACTCCTTCCCCTTCCAAACCTGAGAGCCTTCCTATAGCATGAGATATGATATCCAAGTCCTTTCCATTCCAATCCTGAGACCCTTCCTATAACATGAGATGTGATATCCAACTCCTTCCCATTCCAACCTGAGACCCTTCCTATAGCATGAGATGGGATATCCAACTCCTTCCAAATCCAATCCTGATACACTTCCGATAGCATGAGATGTGATATCCCAATGCTTCTACCAAACCTGAGACCCATACTATGGCATGAGATGTGATATCAAACTGCTTCCAATTCTAACCTGAGACCCTTCCTATAGCATGAGATGGGATATCCAACTCCTTCCAAATCCAATCCTGAAATCCTTCCGATAGCATGAGATGTGATATCCCAATGCTTCTACCAAACCTGAGACCCATACTATGGCATGAGATGTGATATCCAACTCCTTCCCATTCCAATTCTGAGACTCTTCTGATAGCATGAGATGTGATATCTCAATGCCTCTAATACCAAACCTGAGATCCTACCTCTAACATGAAATGTGATATCCAACTCTTTCCCGTTGCAAACCTGAGAGCCTTCCTATAGCATGAGATGTGATATCCAAGTCCTTCCCATTCCAATCCTGAGACCCTTCCTATAACATGAGATGTGATATCCAACTCCTTCCCATTCCAACCTGAGACCCTTCCTATAGCATGAGATGGGATATCCAACTCCTTCCAAATCCAATCCTGATACCCTTCCGATAGCATGAGATGTGATATCCCAATGCTTCTACCAAACCTGAGACCCATACTATGGCATGAGATGTGATATCAAACTCCTTCCCATTCCAATCCTGTGACCCTTCCTATAGCTTGAGATGTGATATCCAACTCCTTCCCATTCCAATTCTGAGACCCTTCCTATACAATGAGACTTGATATCTCAATGCTTCTAATACCAAACCTGAGAGCCGTCCTATAACATGAGATGTGATATCCAAATCCTTCCCCTTCCAAACCTCAGACCCTTCCTTTATCATGAGATGTGATATCCAACTCCTTCCCATTCCAATCCTGAGACTCTTCCGATATCATGAGATGTGATATCTCAATGCTTCTAATATCAAACTTGAGACCCTCCCTATAGCATGAGATGTGATATCCAAGTCCTTCCCATTCCAATCCTGAGACCCTTCCTATAGCATGAGATGTGATATCTCAATGCTTCTAATACCAAACCTGAGACCCTTCCTATAACATGAGATGGGAATATCCAACTCCTTCCCATTCCAATCCTGAGACCCTTCCGATAGCAGAGATGTGATATCTCACTGCTTATACCAAACCTGAGACCCTTCCTATAGCATGAGATGTGATATCCAACTCCTTCCCATTCCAATCCTGAGACACTTCCTATAGCATGAGATGTGATATCTCACTGCTTATACCAAACCTGAGACCCTTCCTATAGCATGAGATGTGATATCCAACTCCTTCCCATTCCAATCCTGAGACCCTTCCTATAGCATGAGATGTGATATCTCAATGCTTCTAATATCAAACTTGAGACCCTCCCTATAGCATGAGATGTGATACCCAAGTCCTTCCCATTCCAATCCTGAGACCCTTCCTACAGCATGCGATGTGATGTCTCAATGCTTCTAATACCAAACCTGAGACTCTTCCTATAACATGAGATGGGATATCCAACTCCTTCCCATTCCAATCGTGAGACCCTTCCGATAGCAGAGATGTGATATCTCAATGCTTATACCAAACCTAAGACCCTTCCTATGGCATGAGATGTCATATACAACTCCTTCCCATTCCAATCCTGAGACCCTTCCTATAGCATGAGATGTGATATCTCAATGCTTATACCAAACCTGAGACCCTTCCTATAGCATGAGATGTGATATCCAACTCCTTCCCATTCCAATCCTGAGACCCTTCCTATAGCATGAGATGTGATGTCTCAATGCTTCTAATACCAAACCTGAGATCCTTCCTATAACATGAGATGTGATATCCAACTCCTTCCCATTCCAATCCCGAGACCCTTCCTATAGCATGAGATGTGATATCTCAATGCTTATACCAAACCTGAGACCCTTCCTATAGCATGAGATGTGATATCCAACTCCTTCCCATTCCAATCCTGAGACTCTTCCTATAGCATGAGATGTGATATCTCAATGCCTCTAATACCAAACCTGAGATCCTTCCTCTAACATGAAATGTGATATCCAACTCCTTCCCTTTACAAACCTGAGAGCCTACCTATAGCATGAGATGTGATATCCAAGTTCTTCCCATTCCAATCCTTAGACCCTTCCTACAGCATGCAATATGATATCTCAATGATTCTAATAACAAACCTGAGACCCGTCCTATAACATGAGATGGGATATCCAACTCCTTCCCATTCCAATCCTGAGACACTTCCGATAGCAGAGATGTGATATCTCAATGCTTATACCAAACCTGAGACCCTTCCTATAACATGAGATGTGATATCCAACTCCTTCCCGGTCCAAACATGAGACCCTTCCTATAGCAAGAGTGTAATATCCAACTCCTTCCCATTCCAATCCTGAGACCATTCCTATAGCATGAGATGTGATATCTCAATGCTTCTAATACCAAACCTGAGATCCTTCCTATGACATGAGATGTGATATCCAATTCCTCCCCATTCCAAACCTGAGAACCTTCCTACAGCATGCGATGTGATATCTCAATGCTTCTAATACCAAACCCGAGACCAGTCCTATAACATGAGATTGGATATCCAACTCCTTCCCCTTCCAAACCTGAGACTCTTCCTATAGCATGAGATGTGATATCCAACTTCTTCCCATTCCAATCCTGAGACCCTTCCTATAACATGAGAGATGTGATGTCTCAATGCTTCTAATACCAAACCTGAGATCTTTCCTATAACATGAGATGTGATATCCAACTCCTTCCCATTCCAATCCTGAGACCCTTCCTATAGCATGAGATGTGATATCTCAATGCTTATACCAAACCTGAGACCCTTCCTATAGCTTGAGATGTGATATCCAACTCCTTCCCATTCCAATCCTGAGACCCTTCCTATAGCATGAGATGTGATATCTCAAGGCCTCTAATACCAAACCTGAGATCCTTCCTCTAACATGAAATGTGATATCCAACTCCTTCCCCTTCCAAACCTGAGAGCCTTCCTATAACATGAAATGTGATATCCAATTCCTTCCCATTCCAACCTGAGACCCTTCCTATAGCATGAGATGGGATATCCAACTCCTTCCAAATCCAATACTGATACCCTTCCGATAGCATGAGATGTGATATCCCAATGCTTCTACGAAACCTGAGACCCATACTATGGCATGAGATGTGATATCAAACTCCTTCCCATTCCAATCCTGAGACCCTACCTATAGCTTGAGATGTGATATCCAACTCCTTCCCATTCCAATTCTGAGACCCTTCCTATACCATGAGACTTGATATCTCAATGCTTCTAATACCAAACCTGAGACCCGTCCTATAACATGAGATGTGATATCCAAATCCTTCCCCTTCCAAACCTTAGACCCTTCCTTTATCATGAGATGTGATATCCAATTCCTTCCCATTCCAATCCTGAGACCCTTCCGATATCATGAGATTTGTTATCTCAATGCTTCTAATATCAAACTTGAGACCCTCCCTATAACATGAGATGTGACATCCAAGTCCTCCCCATTCCAATCCTGAGACCCTTCCTATAGCATGAGATGTGATATCTCAATGCTTCTAATACCAAACCTGAGACCCTTCCTATAACATGATTTGGGATATCCAACTCCTTCCCATTCCAATCCTGAGACCCTTCCGATAGCAGAGATGTGATATCTCAATGCTTATACCAAACCTGAGACCCTTCCTATGGCCTGAGATGTCATATGCAACTCCTTCCCATTCCAATCCTGAGACCCTTCCTATAGCATGAGATGTGATATCTCAATGCCTCTAATACAAACCTGAAATCCTTCCCCTAACATGAAATGTGATATCCAACTCCTTCCCTTTCCAAACCTGAGAGCCTACCTATAGCATGAGATGTGATATCCAAGACCTTCCCATTCCAATCCTTAAACCCTTCCTACATCATACAATATGATATCTCAATGATTCTAATAACAAACCTGAGACCCGTCCTATAACATGAGATGTGATATCCAACTCCTTCCCATTCCAATCCTGAGACACTTCCGATAGCAGAGATGTGATATCTCAATGCTTATTCCAAACCTGAGACCCTTCCTATAGCATGAGATGTGATATCCAACTCCTTCCCTTTCCAAACCTGAGACCCTTCCTATAGCATATGTGATATCCAACTCCTTCCCATTCCAAACATGAGACCCTTCCTATAGCAAGAATGTAATATCCAACTCCTTCCCATTCCAATCCTCAGACCCTTCCTACAGCATGCGATGTGATATCTCAATGCTTCTAATACCAAACCTGAGACCCGTCCTATAACATGAGATGGGATATCCAACTCCTTCCCGTTCCAAACCTGAGACCCTTCCTATAGCATGAGATGTGATATCCAACTCCTTCCCATCCCAATCCTGAGACACTTCCGATTGCAGAGATGTGATATCTCAATGCTTATACCAAACCTGAGACTCTTCCTATAACAAGAGATGTGATATCCAACTCCTTCCCGTTCCAAACCTGAGACCCTTCCTATAGCATAAGATGTGATATCCAACTCCTTCCCATTCCAATCCTTAGACCCTTCCTACAGCATGCAATATGATATCTCAATGATTCTAATAACAAACCTGAGACCCGTCCTATAACATGAGATGGGATATCCAACTCCTTCCCATTCCAATCCTGAGACACTTCCGATAGCAGAGATGTGATATCTCAATGCTTATACCAAACCTGAGACCCTTCCTATAACATGAGATGTGATATCCAACTCCTTCCCGGTCCAAACCTGAGACCCTTCCTATAGCATATGTGATATCCAACTCCTTCCCATTCCAAACATGAGACCCTTCCTAACTCCTTCCCATTCCAATCCTGAGACCCTTCTGATAGCATAAGATATGATATCTCAATGCTTCTATACCAAACCTGAGATCCTTCTGATAGCATGAGATGTGATATCTCAATACTTCTAATACCAAACCTGAGATCCTTCCTATAACATGAGATGTGATATCCAAATCCTTATCTTCCAAACCTGAGACCCTCCCTTTAGCATGAGATGTGATATCCAACTCCTTCCCATTCCAATCCTGAGACTCTTCTGATAGCATAAGATATGATATCTCAATGCTTCTTTACCAAACCTGAGATCCTTCTGATAGCATGAGATGTGATATCTCAATACTTCTAATACCAAACCTGAGATCCTACCTCTAACATGAAATGTGATATCCAACTCTTTCCCCTTGCAAACCTGAGAGCCTTCCTATAGCATGAGATGTGATATCCAAGTCCTTCCCATTCCAATCCTGAGACCCTTCCTATAACATGAGATGTGATATCCAACTCCTTCCCATTCCAACCTGAGACCCTTCCTATAGCATGAGATGGGATATCCAACTCCTTCCAAATCCAATCCCGATACCCTTCCGATAGCATGAGATCTGATATCCCAATGCTTCTACCAAACCTGAGACCCATACTATGGCATGAGATGTGATATCAAACTCCTTCCCATTCTAATCCTGAGACCCTTCCTATAGCTTGAGATGTGATATCCAACTCCTTCCCATTCCAATTCTGAGACCCTTCCTATACCATGAGACTTGATATCTCAATGCTTCTAATACCAAACCTGAGACCCGTCCTATAACATGAGATGTGATATCCAAATCCTTCCCCTTCCAAACCTTAGACCCTTCCTTTATCATGAGATGTGATAGCCAACTCCTTCCCATTCCAATCTTGAGACCCTTCCGATATCATGAAATGTGATATCTCAATGCTTCTAATATCAAACTTGAGACCCTCCCTATAACATGAGATGGGAATATCCAACTCCTTCCCATTCCAATCCTGAGGCCCTTCCGATAGCACAGATGTGATATCTCAATGCTTATACCAAACCTGAGATCCTTCCTATAACATGAGATGTGATATCCAAATCCTTATCTTCCAAACCTGAGACCCGCCCTTTAGCATGAGATGTGATATCCAACTCCTTCCCATTCCAATCCTGAGACTCTTCTGATAGCATAAGATATGATATCTCAATGCTTCTTTACCAAACCTGAGATCCTTCTGATAGCATGAGATGTGATATCTCAATACTTCTAATACCAAACCTGAGATCCTACTTCTAACATGAAATGTGATATCCAACTCTTTCCCCTTGCAAACCTGAGAGCCTTCCTATAGCATGAGATGTGATATCCAAGTCCTTCCCATTCCAATCCTGAGACCCTTCCTATAACATGAGATGTGATATCCAACTCCTTCCCATTCCAACCTGAGACCCTTCCTATAGCATGAGATGGGATATCCAACTCCTTCCAAATCCAATCCCGATACCCTTCCGATAGCATGAGATCTGATATCCCAATGCTTCTACCAAACCTGAGACCCATACTATGGCATGAGATGTGATATCAAACTCCTTCCCATTCTAATCCTGAGACCCTTCCTATAGCTTGAGATGTGATATCCAACTCCTTCCCATTCCAATTCTGAGACCCTTCCTATACCATGAGACTTGATATCTCAATGCTTCTAATACCAAACCTGAGACCCGTCCTATAACATGAGATGTGATATCCAAATCCTTCCCCTTCCAAACCTTAGACCCTTCCTTTATCATGAGATGTGATAGCCAACTCCTTCCCATTCCAATCTTGAGACCCTTCCGATATCATGAAATGTGATATCTCAATGCTTCTAATATCAAACTTGAGACCCTCCCTATAGCATGAGATGTGATACCCAAGTCCTTCCCATTCCAATCCTGAGACACTTCCTATAGCATGAGATGTGATATCCAACTGCTTCCCATTCCAATCCTGAGACCCTTCCTATAGCATGAGATGTGATATCTCTATGCTTCTAATACCAAACCTGAGATCCTTCCTCTAACATGAAATGTGATATCCAACTCCTTCCCTTTCCAAACCTAAGAGCCTATCTATAGCATGAGATGTGATATCCAAGTCCTTCACATTCCAACCCTTAGACCCTTCCTACAGCATGCAATATGATATCTCAATGATTCTAATAACAAACCTGAGACCCGTCCTATAACATGAGATGGGATATTCAACTCCTTCCCATTCCAATCCTGAGACTCTTCCGATAGCAGAGATGTGATATCTCAATGCTTATACCAAACCTGAGACCCTTCCTATAACATGAGATGTGATATCCAAATCCTTCCCGTTCCAAACCTGAGACCCTTCCTTTAGCATGAGATGTGATATCCAGCTCCTTCCCATTCCAATCCTGAGACACTTCCGATAGCATGAGATGTGATATCTCAATGCTTCTAATATCAAAACTGAGACCCTCCCTATAGCATGATATGTGATATCTAAGTCCTTCCCATTCCAATCCTGAGACCCTCCCTATAGCATGAGATGTGATATCCAACTCCTTCCCATTCCAATCCTGAGACCCTTCCTATAGCATGAGATATGATATCTCAATACTTCTAATTCCAAACGTGAGATCCTTCCGATAACATGAGATGTGATATCCAAATCCTTCCCCTTCCAAACCTGAGACCCTCCCTTTAGCATGAGATGTGATATCCAACTCCTTCCTATTCCAATCCTGAGACTCTTCTGATAGCATGAGATGTGATATCTCAATGCTTCTAATACCAAACCTGAGATCCTTCCGATAGCATGAGATGTGATATCTCAATGCTTCTAATACCAAACCTGAGATCCTTCCTATAACATGAGATGTGATATCCAAATCCTTCCCCTTCTAAACCTGAGACCCTCCCTTTAGCATGAGATGTGATATCCAACTCCTTCCCATTCCATTCCTGAGACCCTTCTGATAGCATGAGATGTGATATCTCAATGCCTCTAATACCAAACCTGAGATCCTACCTCTAACATGAAATGTGATATCCAACTCTTTCCCCTTCCAAACCTGAGAGCCTTCCTATAGCATGAGATGTGATATCCAAGTCCTTCCCATTCCAATACTGACACCCTTCCTATAGCTTGAGATGTGATATCCAACTCCTTCCCATTCCAATTCTGAGACCCTTCCTATACTATGAGACTTGATATCTCAATGCTTCTAATACCAAACCTGAGACCCGTAATATAACATGAGATGTGATATCCAAATCCTTCCCCTTCCAAACCTTAGACCCTTCCTTTATCATGAGATGTGATATCCAACTCCTTCCCATTCCAATCCTGAGACCCTTCCGATATCATGAGATGTGATATCTCAAAGCTTCTAATATCAAACTTGAGACCCTCCCTATAGCATGAGATGTGATATCCAAGTCCTTCCCATTCCAATCCTGAGACCCTTCCTATAGCATGAGTTGTGATATCTCAATGCTTCTAATACCAAACCTGAGACCCTTCTTATAACATGAGATGGGAATATCCAACTCCTTCCCATTCCAATCCTGAGACCCTTCCGATAGCAGAGATGTGATATCTCAATGCTTATACCAAACCTGAGATCCTTCCTATAACATGAGATGTGATATCCAACTCCTTCCCATTCCAATCCTGAGACACTTCCTATAGCATGAGATGTGATATCTCACTGCTTATACCAAACCTGAGACCCTTCCCATAGCATGAGATGTGATATCCAACTCCTTCCCATTCCAATCCTCAGACCCTTCCTATAGCATGAGATGTGATATCTCAATGCTTCTAATATCAAACTTGAGACCCTACCTATAGCATGAGATGTGATATCCAAGTCCTTCCCATTCCAATCCTGAGACACTTCCTATAGCATGAGATGTGATATCTCAATGCTTCTAATACCAAACCTGAGACTCTTCCTATAACATGAGATGGGATATCCAACTCCTTCCCATTCCAATCCTGAGACCCTTTTGATAGCAGAGATGTGATATCTCAATGTTTATACCAAACCTGAGACCCTTCCTACGGCATGAGATGTCATATTCAACTCCTTCCCATTCCAATCCTGAGACCCTTCCTATAGCATGAGATGTGATATCCAACTCCTTCCCATTCCAATCCTGAGACCCTTCCTATAGCATGAGATGTGATGTCTCAATGCTTCTAATACCAAACCTGAGATCCTTCCTATAACATGAGATGTGATATCCAACTCCTTCCATTCCAATCCTGGACCCTTCCTATAGCATGAGATGTGATCTCAATGCTTATACCAAACCTGAGACCCTTCCTATAGCATGAGATGTGATATCCAACTCCTTCCCATTCCAATCCTGAGACCCTTCCTATAGCCTGAGATGTGATATCTGAATGCCTCTAATACCAAACCTGAGATCCTTCCTCTAACATGAAATATGATATCCAACTCCTTCACTTTCCAAACCTGAGAGCCTATCTATAGCATGAGATGTGATATCCAAGTCCTTCCCATTCCAATCCTTAGACCCTTCCTACAGCATGCAATATGATATCTCAATGATTCTAATAAAAAACCTGAGACCCGTCCTATAACATGAGATGGGATATCCAACTCCTTCCCATTCCAATCCTGAGACACTTCCGATAGCAGAGATGTGATATCTCAATGTTTATACCAAACCTGAGACCCTTCCTATAACATGAGATGTGATATCCAACTCCTTCCCGTTCCAAACCTGAGACCCTTCCTTTAGCATGAGATGTGATATCCAGCTCCTTCCCATTCCAATCCTGAGACACTTCCGATAGCATGAGATGTGATATCTCAATGCTTCTAATATCAAAACTGAGACCCTCCCTATAGCATGATATGTGATATCTAAGTCCTTCCCATTCCAATCCTGAGACCCTTCCTATAGCATGAGATGTGATATCTCAATGCTTCTACCAAACCTGAGACCCTTCCTTTAGCATGAGATGTGATATCCAACTCCTTCCCATTCCAATCCTGAGACCCTTCCTATAGCATGAGAGGTGATATCTCAATACTTCTAATACCAAACCTGAGATCCTTCCGATAACATGAGATGTGATATCTCAATACTTCTAATACCAAACCTGAGATCCATCCTATAACATGAGATGTGATATCCAAATCCTTCCCCTTCCAAACCTGAGACCCTCCCTTTAGCATGAGATGTGATATCCAAATCCTTCCCATTCCAATCCTGAGACCCTTCTGATAGCATAAGATATGATATCTCAATGCTTCTATACCAAACCTGAGATCCTTCCGATAGCATGAGATGTGATATCTCAATACTTCTAATACCAAACCTGAGATCCTTCCTATAACATGAGATGTGATATCCAAATCCTTATCTTCCAAACCTGAGACCCTCCCTTTAGCATGAGATGTGATATCCAACTCCTTCCCATTCCAATCCTGAGACTCTTCTGATAGCATAAGATATGATATCTCAATGCTTTTATACCAAACCTGAGATCCTTCTGATAGCATGAGATGTGATATCTCAATACTTCTAATACCAAACCTGAGATCCTACCTCTAACATGAAATGTGATATCCAACTCTTTCCCCTTGCAAACCTGAGAGCCTTCCTATAGCATGAGATGTGATATCCAAGTCCTTCCCATTCCAATCCTGAGACCCTTCCTATAACATGAGATGTGATATCCAACTCCTTCCCATTCCAACCTGAGACCCTTCCTATAGCATGAGATGGGATATCCAACTCCTTCCAAATCCAATCCCGATACCCTTCCGATAGCATGAGATCTGATATCCCAATGCTTCTACCAAACCTGAGACCCATACTATGGCATGAGATGTGATATCAAACTCCTTCCCATTCTAATCCTGAGACCCTTCCTATAGCTTGAGATGTGATATCCAACTCCTTCCCATTCCAATTCTGAGACCCTTCCTATACCATGAGACTTGATATCTCAATGCTTCTAATACCAAACCTGAGACCCGTCCTATAACATGAGATGTGATATCCAAATCCTTCCCCTTCCAAACCTTAGACCCTTCCGATAGCAGACATGTGATATCACAATGCTTATACCAAACCTGAGACCCTTCCTTTAGCATGAGATGTGATATCCAACTCCTTCCCATTCCAATCCTGAGACCCTTCCTATAGCATGAGAGGTGATATCTCAATACTTCTAATACCAAACCTGAGATCCTTCCGATAACATGAGATGTGATATCTCAATACTTCTAATACCAAACCTGGGATCCATCCTATAACATGAGATGTGATATCCAAATCCTTCCTCTTCCAAACCTGAGACCCTCCCTTTAGCATGAGATGTGATATCCAACTCCTTCCCATTCCAATCCTGAGACCCTTCTGATAGCATAAGATATGATATCTCAATGCTTCTATACCAAACCTGAGATCCTTCCGATAGCATGAGATGTGATATCTCAATACTTCTAATACCAAACCTGAGATCCTTCCTATAACATGAGATGTGATATCCAAATCCTTATCTTCCAAACCTGAGACCCTCCCTTTAGCATGAGATGTGATATCCAACTCCTTCCCATTCCAATCCTGAGACTCTTCTGATAGCATAAGATATGATATCTCAATGCTTCTTTACCAAACCTGAGATCCTTCTGATAGCATGAGATGTGATATCTCAATACTTCTAATACCAAACCTGAGATCCTACCTCTAACATGAAATGTGATATCCAACTCTTTCCCCTTGCAAACCTGAGAGCCTTCCTATAGCATGAGATGTGATATCCAAGTCCTTCCCATTCCAATCCTGAGACCCTTCCTATAACATGAGATGTGATATCCAACTCCTTCCCATTCCAACCTGAGACCCTTCCTATAGCATGAGATGGGATATCCAACTCCTTCCAAATCCAATCCCGATACCCTTCCGATAGCATGAGATCTGATATCCCAATGCTTCTACCAAACCTGAGACCCATACTATGGCATGAGATGTGATATCAAACTCCTTCCCATTCTAATCCTGAGACCCTTCCTATAGCTTGAGATGTGATATCCAACTCCTTCCCATTCCAATTCTGAGACCCTTCCTATACCATGAGACTTGATATCTCAATGCTTCTAATACCAAACCTGAGACCCGTCCTATAACATGAGATGTGATATCCAAATCCTTCCCCTTCCAAACCTTAGACCCTTCCTTTATCATGAGATGTGATAGCCAACTCCTTCCCATTCCAATCTTGAGACCCTTCCGATATCATGAAATGTGATATCTCAATGCTTCTAATATCAAACTTGAGACCCTCCCTATAACATGAGATGGGAATATCCAACTCCTTCCCATTCCAATCCTGAGGCCCTTCCGATAGCACAGATGTGATATCTCAATGCTTATACCAAACCTGAGATCCTTCCTATAACATGAGATGTGATATCCAAATCCTTATCTTCCAAACCTGAGACCCTCCCTTTAGCATGAGATGTGATATCCAACTCCTTCCCATTCCAATCCTGAGACTCTTCTGATAGCATAAGATATGATATCTCAATGCTTCTTTACCAAACCTGAGATCCTTCTGATAGCATGAGATGTGATATCTCAATACTTCTAATACCAAACCTGAGATCCTACTTCTAACATGAAATGTGATATCCAACTCTTTCCCCTTGCAAACCTGAGAGCCTTCCTATAGCATGAGATGTGATATCCAAGTCCTTCCCATTCCAATCCTGAGACCCTTCCTATAACATGAGATGTGATATCCAACTCCTTCCCATTCCAACCTGAGACCCTTCCTATAGCATGAGATGGGATATCCAACTCCTTCCAAATCCAATCCCGATACCCTTCCGATAGCATGAGATCTGATATCCCAATGCTTCTACCAAACCTGAGACCCATACTATGGCATGAGATGTGATATCAAACTCCTTCCCATTCTAATCCTGAGACCCTTCCTATAGCTTGAGATGTGATATCCAACTCCTTCCCATTCCAATTCTGAGACCCTTCCTATACCATGAGACTTGATATTTCAATGCTTCTAATACCAAACCTGAGACCCGTCCTATAACATGAGATGTGATATCCAAATCCTTCCCCTTCCAAACCTTAGACCCTTCCTTTATCATGAGATGTGATAGCCAACTCCTTCCCATTCCAATCTTGAGACCCTTCCGATATCATGAAATGTGATATCTAAATGCTTCTAATATCAAACTTGAGACCCTCCCTATAGCATGAGATGTGATACCCAAGTCCTTCCCATTCCAATCCTGAGACACTTCCTATAGCATGAGATGTGATATCCAACTGCTTCCCATTCCAATCCTGAGACCCTTCCTATAGCATGAGATGTGATATCTCTATGCTTCTAATACCAAACCTGAGATCCTTCCTCTAACATGAAATGTGATATCCAACTCCTTCCCTTTCCAAACCTAAGAGCCTATCTATAGCATGAGATGTGATATCCAAGTCCTTCACATTCCAACCCTTAGACCCTTCCTACAGCATGCAATATGATATCTCAATGATTCTAATAACAAACCTGAGACCCGTCCTATAACATGAGATGGGATATTCAACTCCTTCCCATTCCAATCCTGAGACTCTTCCGATAGCAGAGATGTGATATCTCAATGCTTATACCAAACCTGAGACCCTTCCTATAACATGAGATGTGATATCCAAATCCTTCCCGTTCCAAACCTGAGACCCTTCCTTTAGCATGAGATGTGATATCCAGCTCCTTCCCATTCCAATCCTGAGACACTTCCGATAGCATGAGATGTGATATCTCAATGCTTCTAATATCAAAACTGAGACCCTCCCTATAGCATGATATGTGATATCTAAGTCCTTCCCATTCCAATCCTGAGACCCTCCCTATAGCATGAGATGTGATATCCAACTCCTTCCCATTCCAATCCTGAGACCCTTCCTATAGCATGAGATATGATATCTCAATACTTCTAATACCAAACGTGAGATCCTTCCGATAACATGAGATGTGATATCCAAATCCTTCCCCTTCCAAACCTGAGACCCTCCCTTTAGCATGAGATGTGATATCCAACTCCTTCCTATTCCAATCCTGAGACTCTTCTGATAGCATGAGATGTGATATCTCAATGCTTCTAATACCAAACCTGAGATCCTTCCGATAGCATGAGATGTGATATCTCAATGCTTCTAATACCAAACCTGAGATCCTTCCTATAACATGAGATGTGATATCCAAATCCTTCCCCTTCTAAACCTGAGACCCTCCCTTTAGCATGAGATGTGATATCCAACTCCTTCCCATTCCATTCCTGAGACCCTTCTGATAGCATGAGATGTGATATCTCAATGCCTCTAATACCAAACCTGAGATCCTACCTCTAACATGAAATGTGATATCCAACTCTTTCCCCTTCCAAACCTGAGAGCCTTCCTATAGCATGAGATGTGATATCCAAGTCCTTCCCATTCCAATACTGAGACCCTTCCTATAGCTTGAGATGTGATATCCAACTCCTTCCCATTCCAATTCTGAGACCCTTCCTATACTATGAGACTTGATATCTCAATGCTTCTAATACCAAACCTGAGACCCGTAATATAACATGAGATGTGATATCCAAATCCTTCCCCTTCCAAACCTTAGACCCTTCCTTTATCATGAGATGTGATATCCAACTCCTTCCCATTCCAATCCTGAGACCCTTCCGATATCATGAGATGTGATATCTCAAAGCTTCTAATATCAAACTTGAGACCCTCCCTATAGCATGAGATGTGATATCCAAGTCCTTCCCATTCCAATCCTGAGACCCTTCCTATAGCATGAGTTGTGATATCTCAATGCTTCTAATACCAAACCTGAGACCCTTCTTATAACATGAGATGGGAATATCCAACTCCTTCCCATTCCAATCCTGAGACCCTTCCGATAGCAGAGATGTGATATCTCAATGCTTATACCAAACCTGAGATCCTTCCTATAACATGAGATGTGATATCCAACTCCTTCCCATTCCAATCCTGAGACACTTCCTATAGCATGAGATGTGATATCTCACTGCTTATACCAAACCTGAGACCCTTCCCATAGCATGAGATGTGATATCCAACTCCTTCCCATTCCAATCCTCAGACCCTTCCTATAGCATGAGATGTGATATCTCAATGCTTCTAATATCAAACTTGAGACCCTACCTATAGCATGAGATGTGATATCCAAGTCCTTCCCATTCCAATCCTGAGACACTTCCTATAGCATGAGATGTGATATCTCAATGCTTCTAATACCAAACCTGAGACTCTTCCTATAACATGAGATGGGATATCCAACTCCTTCCCATTCCAATCCTGAGACCCTTTTGATAGCAGAGATGTGATATCTCAATGTTTATACCAAACCTGAGACCCTTCCTACGGCATGAGATGTCATATTCAACTCCTTCCCATTCCAATCCTGAGACCCTTCCTATAGCATGAGATGTGATATCCAACTCCTTCCCATTCCAATCCTGAGACCCTTCCTATAGCATGAGATGTGATGTCTCAATGCTTCTAATACCAAACCTGAGATCCTTCCTATAACATGAGATGTGATATCCAACTCCTTCCATTCCAATCCTGGACCCTTCCTATAGCATGAGATGTGATCTCAATGCTTATACCAAACCTGAGACCCTTCCTATAGCATGAGATGTGATATCCAACTCCTTCCCATTCCAATCCTGAGACCCTTCCTATAGCCTGAGATGTGATATCTGAATGCCTCTAATACCAAACCTGAGATCCTTCCTCTAACATGAAATATGATATCCAACTCCTTCACTTTCCAAACCTGAGAGCCTATCTATAGCATGAGATGTGATATCCAAGTCCTTCCCATTCCAATCCTTAGACCCTTCCTACAGCATGCAATATGATATCTCAATGATTCTAATAAAAAACCTGAGACCCGTCCTATAACATGAGATGGGATATCCAACTCCTTCCCATTCCAATCCTGAGACACTTCCGATAGCAGAGATGTGATATCCAACTCCTTCCCGTTCCAAACCTGAGACCCTTCCTTTAGCATGAGATGTGATATCCAGCTCCTTCCCATTCCAATCCTGAGACACTTCCGATAGCATGAGATGTGATATCTCAATGCTTCTAATATCAAAACTGAGACCCTCCCTATAGCATGATATGTGATATCTAAGTCCTTCCCATTCCAATCCTGAGACCCTTCCTATAGCATGAGATGTGATATCTCAATGCTTCTACCAAACCTGAGACCCTTCCTTTAGCATGAGATGTGATATCCAACTCCTTCCCATTCCAATCCTGAGACCCTTCCTATAGCATGAGAGGTGATATCTCAATACTTCTAATACCAAACCTGAGATCCTTCCGATAACATGAGATGTGATATCTCAATACTTCTAATACCAAACCTGAGATCCATCCTATAACATGAGATGTGATATCCAAATCCTTCCCCTTCCAAACCTGAGACCCTCCCTTTAGCATGAGATGTGATATCCAAATCCTTCCCATTCCAATCCTGAGACCCTTCTGATAGCATAAGATATGATATCTCAATGCTTCTATACCAAACCTGAGATCCTTCCGATAGCATGAGATGTGATATCTCAATACTTCTAATACCAAACCTGAGATCCTTCCTATAACATGAGATGTGATATCCAAATCCTTATCTTCCAAACCTGAGACCCTCCCTTTAGCATGAGATGTGATATCCAACTCCTTCCCATTCCAATCCTGAGACTCTTCTGATAGCATAAGATATGATATCTCAATGCTTTTATACCAAACCTGAGATCCTTCTGATAGCATGAGATGTGATATCTCAATACTTCTAATACCAAACCTGAGATCCTACCTCTAACATGAAATGTGATATCCAACTCTTTCCCCTTGCAAACCTGAGAGCCTTCCTATAGCATGAGATGTGATATCCAAGTCCTTCCCATTCCAATCCTGAGACCCTTCCTATAACATGAGATGTGATATCCAACTCCTTCCCATTCCAACCTGAGACCCTTCCTATAGCATGAGATGGGATATCCAACTCCTTCCAAATCCAATCCCGATACCCTTCCGATAGCATGAGATCTGATATCCGAATGCTTCTACCAAACCTGAGACCCATACTATGGCATGAGATGTGATATCAAACTCCTTCCCATTCTAATCCTGAGACCCTTCCTATAGCTTGAGATGTGATATCCAACTCCTTCCCATTCCAATTCTGAGACCCTTCCTATACCCTGAGACTTGATATCTCAATGCTTCTAATACCAAACCTGAGACCCGTCCTATAACATGAGATGTGATATCCAAATCCTTCCCCTTCCAAACCTTAGACCCTTCCGATAGCAGACATGTGATATCACAATGCTTATACCAAACCTGAGACCCTTCCTTTAGCATGAGATGTGATATCCAACTCCTTCCCATTCCAATCCTGAGACACTTCCTATAGCATGAGATGTGATATCTCACTGCTTATACCAAACCTGAGACCCTTCCTATAGCATGAGATGTGATATCCAACTCCTTCCCATTCCAATCCTGAGACCCTTCCTATAGCATGAGATGTGATATCTCAATGCTTCTAATATCAAACTTGAGACCCTCCCTATAGCATGAGATGTGATACCCAAGTCCTTCCCATTCCAATCCTGAGACACTTCCTATAGCATGAGATGTGATATCTCAATGCTTCTAATACCAAACCTGAGACTCTTCCTATAACATGAGATGGGATATCCAACTCCTTTCCATTCCAATCCTGAGACCCTATCGATAGCAGAGATGTGATATCTCAATGTTTATACCAAACCTGAGACCCTCCATACGGCATGAGATGTCATATACAACTCCTTCCCATTCCAATCCTGAGACACTTCCTATAGCATGAGATGTGATATCTCAAGACCCTTCCTATAGCATGAGATGTGATATCCAACTCCTTCCCATTCCAATCCTGAGACCCTTCCTATAGCCTGAGATGTGATATCTGAATGCCTCTAATACCAAACCTGAGATCCTTCCTCTAACATGAAATGTGATATCCAACTCCTTCACTTTCCAAACCTGAGAGCCTATCTATAGCATGAGATGTGATATCCAAGTCCTTCCCATTCCAATCCTTAGACCCTTCCTACAGCATGCAATATAATATCTCAATGATTTTAATAAAAAACCTGAGACCCGTCCTCTAACATGAGATGGGATATCCAACTCCTTCCCATTCCAATCCTGAGACACTTCCGATAGCAGAGATGTGATATCTCAATGTTTATACGAAACCTGAGACCCTTCCTATAACATGAGATGTGATATCCAACTCCTTCCCGTTCCAAACCCGAGACCCTTCCTTTAGCATGAGATGTGATATCCAGCTCCTTCCCATTCCAATCCTGAGACACTTCCGATAGCATGAGATGTGATATCTCAATGCTTCTAATATCAAAACTGAGACCCTCCCTATAGCATATGTGATATCTAAGTCCTTCCCATTCCAATCCTGAGACCCTTCCTATAGCATGAGATGTGATATCCAACTCCTTCCCGTTCCAAACCTGAGACCCTTCCTTTAGCATGAGATGTGATATCCAGCTCCTTCCCATTCCAATCCTGAGACACTTCCGATAGCATGAGATGTGATATCTCAATGCTTCTAATATCAAAACTGAGACCCTCCCTATAGCATATGTGATATCTAAGTCCTTCCCATTCCAATCCTGAGACCCTTCCTATAGCATGAGATGTGATATCTCAATGCTTATCCTTGATTCCTGTAGTAAATTGCTTTCCTTTGCAGGCCGACTCCTCTCACGAATGCCTTGTCTGCATGCATTCTCTCCTGGCCATTCTCTCACCGTGGCTATTTGCCTACCCCCTTCATCTCTCAGTGGATGGACTTCTCCATCCTAGCCTCCTACCACTCAACTCCGCCTACTTGGAGAATTCAACATGAACCTGTATGCTTCCTGACCTGGACTTTTACGAGATCTGCAACTCTTCATGTCGCTGGCCCTACACACTGCAGGGAATACTCAGGATTTTCTGATCTCAGACCTCCCCCTCTGTAACCCTCTCAACAATCCTCTCCCGTGGTGATCAAGTTCTCATCTCCAAAGAAGGCTAACTGCCAGCTGTTCCTCCTCAGAGGAGTTCTCCCTTTCTGTCCCTGCTCCCTGCGCGTTGCAAACACTCGCTTCCCTGCTCTCTGGTTTAGACGCTTTTCCTTCTCAGAGGCCTTCTTCCTTTCTGCCCTTTTCGCGTTGCAAGTACTCGCTTCCCAGCTCTCTGGTTTAGACGCGTGTTCCCTGCCTTCTCTCCTCTTCCCGCTGCCTTCAAATAAAAAAATGAGCTCCAAAAGATACACAGTGCTCAGAATGCTCTATAACACCCATTATTCAACATATAGCCGTAACCCGCTAGACGTATTGAAACGTGCTGTAAACTAGCAAAAACAGCTAGAAAATGTACTTTCCTCGCGTTTTTGTAAATGCTAATTCTGATGGCTTCCCATGTATGTACTGTCCGTGCGTTTGTTGTCGAATCATGAAGTTTTTAACCACTGTTCTCCCATACAAGGGGGGGGTCAACGTCTACTGCTGTTCACAGGCTGAAGGTATACGGTTGAAATCTTCAAGGCATTATCAGCTTTCCTGACTGTTTTGGAACGTGTATTTGCCATCTGTTAATGCAGTCGCCCTGTGTTCATCGTCCCTTCTACTTTACAGGCTGCACTCCCCTGGTGATCACATTCTCCTCTCCAGAGCAGGCTGACTACCAGCTGCTCCTCCTCATAGGCGTTCATCCTTTCTGTCCCTGCTCCCTGCACCGTTTCGCGTTGCATGTACTCGCTTCCCAGCTCTCTGGTTTAGATGCGTGTTCCCTGCCTTCTCTCCTCTTCCTACAGCCTTCCAATGAGCTCCACAAGATACAGTGTTCAGAATGCTTTATAACACCCATTATTCAACATATAGCTGTAACCCGCTAGACGTATTGAAACGTGCTAAAAACGAGAAGAAACAGCTAGAAAATGTACTTTCCTCGCGTTTTGGTAAATGCGAATTCTGGTGGATTCCCATTTTGTACTCTGTTCGTGCGTTTGTTCAGTCGAATCCTGGTCTTTTGAACCACTCTTCTCCCATACAAGGGAGGGTCAAAATGTGTTGTTCACAGGCTGAATTTATACTGCTGAAATGCTCGCTTGCCTGCTCTCTGGTTTAGACGCGTGTACCCTGCATTTACCAAAACGCGAGGGAAGTACATTTTCTAGCTGTTTTTGCTAGTTTTTAGCACGTTTCAATACGTCTAGCTGGTTACAGCTATATGTTGAATAATGGGTTTTATAAAGCATTCTGAACACTGTATCTTGTGGAGCAAATTGGAAGGCTGTAGCAAGAGGAGAGAAGGCAGGGAACACGCATCTCAACCAGAGAGCTGGGAAGCGAGTACATGCAACGCGAAACGGTGCAGGGAGCAGGGACAGAAAGGATGAACACCTATGAGGAGGAGCAGCTGGTAGTTAGCCTGCATAGGAGAGAAGAATGTGATCACTAGGGGAGTGCAGCCTGTAAACTAGAAGGAACGATGAACAAAGGGCGACTGCATTAACAGATGGCAAATACACGTTCCAAAACAGTCAGGAAAGCTGATAATGCCTTGAAGATTTCAGCCGTATACATTCAGCCTGTGAACAGCAGTAGATGTTGACCCCCCCTCCCTAGTATGGGAGAACAGTGGTTAAAAACTTCAGGATTCGACAACAAACGCACGGACAGTACATACATGGGAAGCCATCAGAATTCGCATTTACAAAAACGCGAGGGAAGTACATTTTCTAGCTATTTTTGCTAGTTTTTAGCACGTTTCAATACGTCTAGCGGGTTACAGCTATATGTTGAATAATGGGGTTATAAAGCATTCTGAACACTATCTTGTGGAGCTCATTGGAAGGCTGTAGGAAGAGGAGAGAAGGCAGGGAACACACATCTAAACCAGAGAGCTGGGAAGCGAGTACATGCAACGCGAAACGGTGCAGGGAGCAGGGACAGAAAGGTGGAACGCCTCTGAGGAGGAGCAGCTGGTAGTTAGCCTGCTCTGGAGAGGAGAATGTGATCACCACGGGAGTGCAGCCTTGAAACAAGAAGGGACGATGAAAACATGCTGACTGGAATAACAGATGGCAAATACACTTTCCAGAACAGTCGGTTTACCCGATAATGCATTGACGATTTCAGCAGTATACATTCAGCCTGTGAACAGTAGATTTTGATCTCCCCCTTGTATGGGTGACGAGTGGTTAAAAACATCAGGATTCGACTGAACAAATGCACGGAGTACAAAATGGGAATCCACCAGAATTCGTATTTACCAAAACGCGAGGAAAGAACATTTTCTAGCTATTTTGCTAGTTTTTAGCACTTTTCAATACGTCTAGCGGGTTACAGCTATATCTTGAATAATGGGTGTTATAAAGCATTCTGAGCACCGTGTATCTTTTGAAGCTCATTTGTTGATTTGAAGGCAGCGGGAAGAGGAGAGAAGGCACGGAACACACGTCTAAACCAGAGAGCTGGGAAGCGAGTTGTTTTCTGCAACGCGAAACGATGCAGAGAACAGGCACAGAAAGGAAGAAGGAAAAGCGTCTAAACCAGAGAGCAGGGAAGCGAGTGTTTGCAACGCGAAACGGTGCAGAGAGCAGGGACAGAAAGGGAGAACTCCACTGAGGAGGAACAGCTGGTAGTTAGCCTTCTTTGGAGATGAGAACTTGATCACCACGGGAGAGGATTGTTGAGAGGGTTACATAGGGGGATGTCTGAGATCAGAAAATCCTGAGTATTCCCTGCAGTGTGTAGGGCCAGAGACATGAAGAGTTGCAGATCTCGTAAAAGTCCAGGTCAGGAAGCATACAGGTTCATTTTGAATTCTCCAAGTAGACGGAGTTGAGTGGTAGGAGGCTAGGATGGAGAAGTCCATCCACTGAGAGAGGAAGGGGGTAGGCAAATAGCCACGGTGAGAGAATGGCCAGGAAAGAGAGAATGCATGCAGACAAGGCATTCGTGAGAGGAGTCGGCCTGCAAAGGAAAGCAATTTACTACAGGAATCAAGGATACTCCCCCTCATGAACGTTTGGATCTGGGCATGGAGAGGAACTTGTCATCAGGGAGGAAAGTGTCAGAGCTCGAGACAGCGCTGGCCGTCATCCATGTCTCGGTTATACCAAGGACATCAAGGTCGGGTTCTTCCAGGAAATGGCAGATGTCAGATGAGTGTTAACTGAGTGAGAGTTGAGAGTGGGGAGGGGTACAAATCAGTAATCCTTGCGGAGGTGTAGAAGGAGCCTGACCTAGGGCACATGAGGAAGGAGAGAGGAAAGGAAGCAGAAGAAGGGAGAGAAGACACAGCAGGAGTGCATTATCAATCCGGGAGCTAGGAGTGGTGAGGTTAGACGGGAGGTCTGAGTCTCAGGATTTGAATGGGAAGTTCGATATCACATGTCATGCTATAGGAAGAGTCTCAGGATTGGAATGGGAAGGAGTTGGATATGATATCTCTTGTTATAGGGAGGATCTCAGGTTTGGTATTAGAAGCACTGAGATATCAAATCACATCCTATCGGAAGGGTCTCGGGTTTGGTATTGGAAGAAATGAGATTTCAAATCTCAGGCTGTGGGAATGGTCTAGGCTAGGGTATGGTATTGGAAGGGGTGAAAAATCACATTTCATGCTACAGGAAGGGTCACAAGTTTGGAATGGGAAGGAGTTGGATTTCACATATACTACGGGAAGGGCCTCAGGTTTGGTATTAGAAGCATAGAGATATCACATCTCATGTTATAGGAAGGGTCTCGATTGGAATGGGAAGGAGTTGGATATCACATCTCATGTTATAGGGAGGGTCTCAGTTTTGATATTAGAAACATTGAGATATCACATATGCTATTGGAAGGGTCTCAGTATTGGAATGGGAAGGAGTTGGATATCACATCTCATGTTAGAGGGAGGGTCTCAGTTTTGATATTAGAAGCATTGAGATATCACATATGCTATTGGAAGGGTCTCAGTATTGGAATTGGAAGGAGTTGGATATCACATATGCTAAAGGAAAGGTCTCAGGTTTGGAATGGGAAGGAGTTGGATATCACGTCTCATGTTATAGGAAGGGTCTCAGGTTTGGAATGGGAAGGAGTTGAATATCACATCTCATGCTAAAGGAAGGGTCATCAGGTTCGGTATAAGCATTGAGATATCACATCTCTGCTATCGGAAGGGTCTCAGGATAGGAATGGGAAGGACTTAGAATTCACATCTCATACTATAGGGAGGGTCTCAGTTTTGATATTAGAAGCATTGAGCTATCACATCTCATGCTATCGGAAGGGTCTCAGGATTGGAATGGGATGGAGTTGGATATCACATCTCAAGCTATCTCAGGATTGGAATGGGAAGGAGTTTGATATTTCATCTCAAGCTATAGGAAGGGTCTCAGGTTTGGAAAGGGAAGGATTTGGATTTCACATCTCATGTTATAGGATGGTTCTCATGTTTGGTTTTAGAAGCATTGAGATATCACATCTCATGCTATAGGAAGGGTCTAAGGTTTGGAAGGGGACGGATTTGGGTATCACATCTCATGTTATAGGACCGGTCTCAGGTTTGGTATTTGAAGCATTGAGATATCAAGTCTCATGGTATAGGACGGGTCTCAGAATTGGAATGAGAAGGAGTTGGATATCACATCTCAAGCTATAGGAAGGGTCTCATGATTGGAATGGGAAGGAGATGGATATCACATCTCATGTTATAGGAAGGGTCTCAGGTTTGGAATGGGAAGGACTTGGACATCACATCTCATTGTATAGGAAGGCTCTCAGGGTTGGAAGGGGAAGGAGTTGGATATCACATTTCATGTTAGAGGTAGGATCTCAGGTTTGGTTTTAGAGGCATTGAGATATCACATCTCAAGCCATCAGAAGGGTCTCAGGATTGGAATGGGAAGGAGTTGGATATCAAATCTCATGCTAAAGGGATGGTCTAAGGTTTGGAAGGGGAGGGATTTGGACATCATATCTCATGTTATTGGAAGGATCTCAGGTTTGGGATTAGAAGCATTGAGATATCACATCTCATGCTATCGGAAGGGTCTTAGGTTTGGTATAAGCATTGAGATATCACATCTCTGCTATCGGAAGGGTCTCAGGATTGGAATGGGAAGGATTTGGATATCACAATTCATGTTATAGGAAGGGTCTCAGGTTTGGTATTAGAAGCATTGAGATATCACATCTCATGCTATAGGAAGGGTCTCAGGATTGGAATGGGAAGGACTTGGATATCACATCTCATGTTATAGGAAGGGTCTCAGGTTTGGTATTAGAAGCATTTAGATATCACATCTCATGCTATAGGAAGGGTCTCAGGAATGGAATGGGAAGGACTTGGATATCACATCTCATGATAAAGGAAGGGTCTAAGGTTTGGAAGGGGAAGGATTTGGATATCACATCTCATGTTATTGGACCGGTCTCAGGTTTGGTATTAGAAGCATTGAGATATCAAGTCTCATGGTATAGGACGGGAGTTTGATATCACATCTCATGCCATGGTATGGGTCTCAGGTTTTGTAGAAGCATTTGGATATCACATCTCATGCTATCGGAAGGGTATCAGGATTGGATTTGGAAGGAGTTGGATATCCCATCTCATGCTATAGGAAGGGTCTCAGGTTGGAATAGAAGGAGTTGGATATCACATCTCATGTTATAGGAAGGGTCTCAGGATTGGAATGGGAAGGACTTGGATATCACATCTCATGCTGTAGGAAGGGTCTCAGGTTTGGAAAAGGAAGGAGTTGGATATCACATTTCATGTTAGAGGTAGGATCTCAGGTTTGGTATTAGAGGCATTGAGATATCACATCTCATGCTATCAGAAGGGTCTCAGGTTTGGAATGGGAAGGATTTGGATATCACATCTCATGTTATAGGAAGGACCTTAGGTTTGGTATTAGAAGCATTGAGATATCACATCTCATGCTATAGGAAGGGTCTCGGGATTGGAATGGGAAGGAGTTGGATATCACATCTCATTTTATAGGAAGGATCTCAGGTTTGGTATTAGAAGCATTGAGATATCACATCTCATGCTATAGGAAGGGTCTCAGGATTGGAATGGGAAGGAGTTGGATATCACATATCATGCTATGGGAAGGGTCTCAGGTTTGGTATAAGCATTGAAATATCACATCTCTGCTATCGGAAGGGTCTCAGGATTGGAATGGGAGGAGCTGGATATCACATCTCATGCTATGGGAAGGGTCTCAGGTTTGGTATAAGCATTGAAATATCACATCTCTGCTATCGGAAGGGTCTCAGGATTGGAATGGGAGGAGCTGGATATCACATCTCATGCTAAAGGAAGGGTCTCAGGTTTGGAAGGGGAAGGAGTTGGATATCACATCTCATGTTATTGGAAGGATCTCAGGTTTGGTATTAGAAGCATTGAGATATCACATCTCATGCTATCGGAAGGGTCTTAGGTTTGGTATAAGCATTGAGATATCACATCTCTGCTATCGGAAGGGTCTCAGGATTGGAATGGGAAGGATTTGGATATCATGTTATAGGAAGGGTCTCAGGTTTGGTATTAGAAGCATTGAGATATCACATCTCATGCTATAGGAAGGGTCTCAGGATTGGAATGGGAAGGACTTGGATATCACATCTCATGTTATAGGAAGGGTCTCAGGTTTGGTATTAGAAGCATTGAGATATCACATCTCATGCTATAGGAAGGGTCTCAGGAATGGAATGGGAAGGACTTGGATATCACATCTCATGATAAAGGAAGGGTCTAAGGTTTGGAAGGGGAAGGATTTGGATATCACATCTCATGTTATTGGACCGGTCTCAGGTTTGGTATTAGAAGCATTGAGATATCAAGTCTCATGGTATAGGACGGGAGTTTGATATCACATCTCATGCCATGGTATGGGTCTCAGGTTTTGTAGAAGCATTGGTATATCACATCTCATGCTATCGGAAGGGTATCAGGATTGGATTTGGAAGGAGTTGGATATCCCATCTCATGCTATAGGAAGGGTCTCAGGTTGGAATAGAAGGAGTTGGATATCACATCTCATGTTATAGGAAGGGTCTCAGGATTGGAATGGGAAGGACTTGGATATCACATCTCATGCTGTAGGAAGGGTCTCAGGTTTGGAAAAGGAAGGAGTTGGATATCACATTTCATGTTAGAGGTAGGATCTCAGGTTTGGGATTAGAGGCATTGAGATATCAGATCTCATGCTATCAGAAGGGTATCAGGATTGGAATGGGAAGGAGTTGGATATCACATCTCATGCTAAAGGGAGGGTCTCAGGTTTGGAATGGGAAGGATTTGGATATCACATCTCATGTTATAGGAAGGACCTTAGGTTTGGTATTAGAAGCATTGAGATATCACATCTCATGCTATAGGAAGGGTCTCGGGATTGGAATGGGAAGGAGTTGGATATCACATCTCATGTTATAGGAAGGATCTCAGGTTTGGTATTAGAAGCATTGAGATATCACATCTCATGCTATAGGAAGGGTCTCAGGATTGGAATGGGAGGAGCTATATATCACATCTCATGCTCAAGGAAGGGTCTCAGGTTTGGAAGGGGAAGGATTTGGATATCACATCTCATGTTATAGGACGGGTCTCAGGTTTGGTATTAGAAGCATTGTGATATCACATCTCATGCTATAGGATGTGTCTCAGGATTGGAATGGGAAGGAGTTGGATATCACATCTCATGCTATAGGAAGGGTTTCAGGTTTGGTAGAAGCATTGAGATATCACATCTCATGCTATAGGAAGAGTCTCAGGTTTGGGAAGGGAAGGATTTGGATTTCACATCTCATGTTATAGGATGGTTCTCATGTTTGGTTTTTGAAGCATTGAGATATCACATCTCATGCTATCGGAAGGGTCTCAGGTTTGGAATGGGAAGGAGTTGGATATCAGATCTCCTGTTATAGGAAGGGTCTCAGGTTTGGAATGGGAAGGAGTTGGATATGACATCTCTTGTTATAGGGAGGGTCTCAGAATTTGAATGGTAAGGAGTTGGATATCACATCTCATGCTATAGGAAGGGTCTCAGGTTGGAATGGGAAGGAGTTGGATATCACATCTCATGTTATATACAGGAAGGGTCTCAGGATTGGAATGGGAAGGATTTGGATATCACATCTCTTGCTATAGGAAGGGTCTCAGGTTTTTTATTAGAAACATTGAGATATCACATCTCATGCTATAGGAAGGGTTTTAGGATTGGAATTGGAAGTATTTGGATATCACATCTCATGCTAAAGGAAGGGTCTCAGGTTTGGAAGGGGAAGGATTTGGATATCACATCTCATCCAATAGGAAGGGTCTCAGGTTTGGAATGGGAAGGAATTGGATATCACATCTCATGTTATAGGAAGGGTCTCAGGTTTTTTATTAGAAACATTGAGATATCACATCTCATGTTATAGGACGGTTCCCAGGTTTGGTATTAGAAGCATTGAGATATCACATCTCATGGTATAGGAAGGATCTCAGGGTTGGAATGGGAAGGAGTTGGATATCACATCTCATCCAATAGGAAGGGTCTCAGGTTTGGAATGGGAAGGAATTGGATATCACATCTCATGTTATAGGAAGGATCTCAGGTTTGGTATTAGAAGCATTGAGATATCACATCTCATGCTATAGGAAGGGTCTCAGGATTGGAATGTGAAGGATTTGGATATCACATCTCATGCTAAAGGAAGGGTCTTAGGTTTGGTAGAAGCATTGAGATATCACATCTCATGCTATAGGAAGGGTCTCAGGATTTGAATGGCAAGGAGTTGGATATCACATCTCATGCCATAGGAAGCGTCTCAGGTTTGGTATAAGCATTGAGATATCACATCTCTGCTATCGGAAGGTTCTCAGGATTGGATTGGGAAGGAGTTGGATATCCCTTCCCATGCTATAGGAAGTGTCTCAGGTTGGAATGGGAAGGAGTTGAATTTCACATCTCATGTTATAGGAAGGGTCTCAGGATTGGAATGGGAAGGATTTGGATATCACATCTCTTGCTATAGGAAGGGTCTCAGGATTGGAATGGGAAGGATTTGGATATCACATCTCATGTCATAGGAAGGATCTCAGGTTTGGTATTAGAAGCATTGATATATCACATCTCATGCTATAGGAATGGTCTCAGGATTGGAATGGGTAGGAGTTGGATATCACATATGCTATAGGAAGTGTCTCAGGTTTGGAACGGGAAGGAGTTGGATATCACATCTCATGTTAAAGGACGGGTCTCTGGTTTGGTATTAGAATCATTGAGATATCACATCGCATGCTGTAGGAAGGGTCTAAGGATTGGAATGGGATGGACTTGGATATCACATCTCATGCTATAGGTAGGCTCTCAGGTTTGGTATAAGCATTGAGATATCACATCTCATGCTATAGGAAGGGTCTCAGGATTGGAATGGGAAGGATTTGGATATCACATCTCATGCTATAGGAAGGGTCTCAGATTTGGTATAAGCATTGAGATATCACATCTCATGCTATAGGAAGGGTCTCAGGATTGGAATGGGAAGGAGTTGTATATGACATCTCAAGCCTTAGGAAGGGTCTCAGGTTTGGTATAAGCATTGAGATATCACATCTCTGCTATCGGAAGGGTCTCAGGATTGGAATGGGAAGGAGTTGGATATCCCATCTCATGTTATAGGAAGGGTCTCAGGTTTGGTATTAGAAGCATTGAGATATTACATCTCATGCTATAGGAAGGGTCTCAGGATTGGAATGGGAAGGAGTTGGATATCACATCTCATTATAAAGGAAGGGTCTAAGGTTTGGAAGGGGAAGGATTTGGATATCATATCTCATGTTATAGGACGGGTCTCAGGTTTGGTATTAGAAGCATTGAGATATCAAGTCTCATGGTATAAGAAGGGTCTCAGAATTGGAATGGGAAGGAGTTGGATATCACATCTCAAGCTATAGGAAGCGTCTCAGGATTGGAATGGGAAGGAGTTTGATATCACATCTCATGCCATAGTATGGGTCTCAGGTTTGGTAGAAGCATTGGGATATCACATCTCATGCTATAGGAAGGGTCTCAGGATTGGAATGGGAAGAAGTTGGATATCACATCTCAAGCTATAGGAAGGGTCTCAGGTTTGGTATAAGCATTGAGATATCACATCTCATGCTATAGGAAGGGTCTCAGGGTTGGAATGGGAAGGAGTTGTATATGACATCTCATGCCATAGGAAGGGTCTCAGGTTTGGTATAAGCATTGAGATATCACATCACATGCTATAGGAAGGGTCTCAGGATTGGAATGGGAAGGACTTGGATATCACATCACATGCTATAGGAAGGGTCTCAGGATTGGAATGGGAAGGACTTGGATATCACATCTCATGCTATAGGCAGGGTCTCAGGTTTGGAAAGGGAAGGAGATGGATATCACATTTCATGTTAGAGGTAGGATCTCAGGTTTGGTATTAGAGGCAATGAGATATCACATCTCATGCTATCAGAAGGGTCTCAGGATTGGAATGGGAAGGAGTTGGATATCACATTTCATGCTAAAGGGAGGGTCTCAGGTTTGGAAGGGGAAGGATTTGGAAATCACATCTCATATTATAGGAAGGATCTCAGGTTTGGTATTAGAAGCATTGAGATATCACATCTCATGCTATCGGAAGGATCTCAGGTTTGGTATAAGAGGCATTGAGATATCACATCTCATGCTATCATAAGGGTCTCAGGATTGGAATGGGAAGGAGTTGGATATCACATCTCATGTTATAGGAAGGATCTCAGGTTTGGTATTAGAAGCATTGAGACATCACATCTCATGCTATAGTAAGGGTCTCATGTTTGGAATGGGAAGGAGTTGGATATCACATATGCTATAGGAAGTGTCTCAGGTTTGGAACGGGAAGGAGTTGGATATCACATCTCATGTTATAGGAAGGGTCTCAGGTTTGGTATAAGCATTGAGATATCACATCTCTGCTATCAGGAGTGGCTCAGGATTGGAATGGGAAGGAGTTGGATATCCCATCTCATGTTAAAGGACGGGTCTCTGGTTTGGTATTAGAATCATTGAGATATCACATCGCATGCTGTAGGAAGGGTCTAAGGATTGGAATGGGATGGACTTGGATATCACATCTCATGCTATAGGTAGGCTCTCAGGTTTGGTATAAGCATTGAGATATCACATCTCATGCTATAGGAAGGGTCTCAGGATTGGAATGGGAAGGATTTGGATATCACATCTCATGCTATAGGAAGGGTCTCAGATTTGGTATAAGCATTGAGATATCACATCTCATGCTATAGGAAGGGTCTCAGGATTGGAATGGGAAGGAGTTGTATATGACATCTCAAGCCTTAGGAAGGGTCTCAGGTTTGGTATAAGCATTGAGATATCACATCTCTGCTATCGGAAGGGTCTCAGGATTGGAATGGGAAGGAGTTGGATATCCCATCTCATGTTATAGGAAGGGTCTCAGGTTTGGTATTAGAAGCATTGAGATATTACATCTCATGCTATCGGAAGGGTCTCAGGATTGGAATGGGAAGGAGTTGGATATCACATCTCATTATAAAGGAAGGGTCTAAGGTTTGGAAGGGGAAGGATTTGGATATCATATCTCATGTTATAGGACGGGTCTCAGGTTTGGTATTAGAAGCATTGAGATATCAAGTCTCATGGTATAAGAAGGGTCTCAGAATTGGAATGGGAAGGAGTTGGATATCACATCTCAAGCTATAGGAAGCGTCTCAGGATTGGAATGGGAAGGAGTTTGATATCACATCTCATGCCATAGTATGGGTCTCAGGTTTGGTAGAAGCATTGGGATATCACATCTCATGCTATAGGAAGGGTCTCAGGATTGGAATGGGAAGAAGTTGGATATCACATCTCAAGCTATAGGAAGGGTCTCAGGTTTGGTATAAGCATTGAGATATCACATCTCATGCTATAGGAAGGGTCTCAGGGTTGGAATGGGAAGGAGTTGTATATGACATCTCATGCCATAGGAAGGGTCTCAGGTTTGGTATAAGCATTGAGATATCACATCACATGCTATAGGAAGGGTCTCAGGATTGGAATGGGAAGGACTTGGATATCACATCACATGCTATAGGAAGGGTCTCAGGATTGGAATGGGAAGGACTTGGATATCACATCTCATGCTATAGGCAGGGTCTCAGGTTTGGAAAGGGAAGGAGATGGATATCACATTTCATGTTAGAGGTAGGATCTCAGGTTTGGTATTAGAGGCAATGAGATATCACATCTCATGCTATCAGAAGGGTCTCAGGATTGGAATGGGAAGGAGTTGGATATCACATTTCATGCTAAAGGGAGGGTCTCAGGTTTGGAAGGGGAAGGATTTGGAAATCACATCTCATATTATAGGAAGGATCTCAGGTTTGGTATTAGAAGCATTGAGATATCACATCTCATGCTATCGGAAGGATCTCAGGTTTGGTATAAGAGGCATTGAGATATCACATCTCATGCTATCATAAGGGTCTCAGGATTGGAATGGGAAGGAGTTGGATATCACATCTCATGTTATAGGAAGGATCTCAGGTTTGGTATTAGAAGCATTGAGACATCACATCTCATGCTATAGGAAGGGTCTCAGGATTGGAATGGGAAGGAGTTGGATATCACATCTCATGCTATAGGAAGGGTCTCAGGTTTGGTATAAGCATTGAGATATCACATCTCATGCTATAGGAAGGGTCTCAGGATTGGAATGGGAAGGATTTGGATATCACATCTTATGCTATAGGAAGGGTCTCAGGTTTGGTATAAGCACTGAGATATCACATCTCATGCTATAGGAAGGGTCTCAGGATTGGAATGGGAAGAAGTTGGATATCACATCTCATGCTATAGGAAGGGTCTCAGGTTTGGTATAAGCATTGAGATATCACATCTCATGCTATAGGAAGGGTCTCAGGGTTGGAATGGGAAGGAGTTGTATATGACATCTCATGCCATAGGAAGGGTCTCAGGTTTGGTATAAGCATTGAGATATCACATCACATGCTATAGGAAGGGTCTCACGATTGGAATGGGAAGGACTTGGATATCACATATCATGCTATAGGCAGGGTCTCAGGGTTGGAAAGGGAAGGAGATGGATATCACATTTCATGTTAGAGGTAGGATCTCAGGTTTGGTATTAGAGGCATTGAGATATCACATCTCATGCTATCAGAAGGGTCTCAGGATTGGAATGGGAAGGAGTTGGATATCACATTTCATGCTAAAGGGAGGGTCTCAGGTTTGGAAGGGGAAGGATTTGGAAATCACATCTCGTATTATAGGAAGGATCTCAGGTTTGGTATTAGAAGCATTGAGATATCACATCTCATGCTATCGGAAGGATCTCAGGTTTGGTATAAGAGGCATTGAGATATCACATCTCATGCTATCATAAGGGTCTCAGGATTGGAATGGGAAGGAGTTGGATATCACATCTCATGTTATAGGAAGGATCTCAGGTTTGGTATTAGAAGCATTGAGACATCACATCTCATGCTATAGGAAGGGTCTCAGGATTGGAATGGGAAGGAGTTGGATATCACATCTCATGCTATAGGAAGGGTCTCAGGTTTGGTATAAGCATTGAGATATCACATCTCATGCTATAGGAAGGGTCTCAGGATTGGAAAGGGAAGGATTTGGATATCACATCTTATGCTATAGGAAGGGTCTCAGGTTTGGTATAAGCATGGAGATATCACTTCTCATGCTATAGGAAGGGTCTCAGGATTGGAATGGGAAGGAGTTGGATATCCCATCTCATGCTATAGGAAGGGTCTCAGATTTGGTATAAGCATTGAGATATCACATCTCATGCTATAGGAAGGGTCTCAGGATTGGAATGGGAAGGAGTTGTATATGACATCTCAGGCCATAGGAAGGGTCTCAGATTTGGTATAAGCATTGAGATATCACATCTCATGATATCGGAAGGGTCTCAGGATTGGAATGGGAAGGAGTTGGATATCACATCTCATTATAAAGGAAGGGTCTAAGGTTTGGAAGGGGATGGATTTGGATATCACATCTCATGTTATAGGACGGGTCTCAGGTTTGGTATTAGAAGCATTGAGATATCAAGTGTCATGGTATAAGAAGGGTCTCAGAATTGGAATGGGAAGGAGTTGGATATCACATCTCAAGCTATAGGAAGCGTCTCAGGATTGGAATGGGAAGGAGTTTGATATCACATCTCATGCCATAGTATGGGTCTCAGGTTTGGTAGAAGCATTGGGATATCACATCTCATGCTATCGGAAGGGTATCAGTATTGGATTTGGAAGGAGTTGGATATCCCATCTCATGCTATAGGAAGGGTCTCAGGTTAGAATGGGAAGGAGTTGGATATCACATTTCATGTTATAGGAAGGGTCTCAGGATTGGAATGGGAAGGACTTGGATATCATATCTCATGCTATAGGAAGGCTCTCAGGTTTGGAAGGGGAAGGAGTTGGATATCACATTTCATGTTAGAGGAAGGATCTCAGGTTTGGTATTAGAGGCCTTGAGATATTACATTCTTGCTATAGTAAGGGTCTCATGTTTGGAATGGGAAGGAGTTGGATATCACATATGCTATAGGAAGTGTCTCAGGTTTGGAACGGGAAGGAGTTGGATATCACATCTCATGTTATAGGAAGGGTCTCAGGTTTGGTATAAGCATTGAGATATCACATCTCTGCTATCAGGAGTGGCTCAGGATTGGAATGGGAAGGAGTTGGATATCCCATCTCATGTTAAAGGACGGGTCTCTGGTTTGGTATTAGAATCATTGAGATATCACATCGCATGCTGTAGGAAGGGTCTAAGGATTGGAATGGGATGGACTTGGATATCACATCTCATTCTATAGGTAGGCTCTCAGGTTTGGTATAAGCATTGAGATATCACATCTCATGCTATAGGAAGGGTCTCAGGATTGGAATGGGAAGGATTTGGATATCACATCTCATGCTATAGGAAGGGTCTCAGATTTGGTATAAGCATTGAGATATCACATCTCATGCTATAGGAAGGGTCTCAGGATTGGAATGGGAAGGAGTTGTATATGACATCTCAAGCCTTAGGAAGGGTCTCAGGTTTGGTATAAGCATTGAGATATCACATCTCTGCTATCGGAAGGGTCTCAGGATTGGAATGGGAAGGAGTTGGATATCCCATCTCATGTTATAGGAAGGGTCTCAGGTTTGGTATTAGAAGCATTGAGATATTACATCTCATGCTATAGGAAGGGTCTCAGGATTGGAATGGGAAGGAGTTGGATATCACATCTCATTATAAAGGAAGGGTCTAAGGTTTGGAAGGGGAAGGATTTGGATATCATATCTCATGTTATAGGACGGGTCTCAGGTTTGGTATTAGAAGCATTGAGATATCAAGTCTCATGGTATAAGAAGGGTCTCAGAATTGGAATGGGAAGGAGTTGGATATCACATCTCAAGCTATAGGAAGCGTCTCAGGATTGGAATGGGAAGGAGTTTGATATCACATCTCATGCCATAGTATGGGTCTCAGGTTTGGTAGAAGCATTGGGATATCACATCTCATGCTATAGGAAGGGTCTCAGGATTGGAATGGGAAGAAGTTGGATATCACATCTCAAGCTATAGGAAGGGTCTCAGGTTTGGTATAAGCATTGAGATATCACATCTCATGCTATAGGAAGGGTCTCAGGGTTGGAATGGGAAGGAGTTGTATATGACATCTCATGCCATAGGAAGGGTCTCAGGTTTGGTATAAGCATTGAGATATCACATCACATGCTATAGGAAGGGTCTCAGGATTGGAATGGGAAGGACTTGGATATCACATCACATGCTATAGGAAGGGTCTCAGGATTGGAATGGGAAGGACTTGGATATCACATCTCATGCTATAGGCAGGGTCTCAGGTTTGGAAAGGGAAGGAGATGGATATCACATTTCATGTTAGAGGTAGGATCTCAGGTTTGGTATTAGAGGCAATGAGATATCACATCTCATGCTATCAGAAGGGTCTCAGGATTGGAATGGGAAGGAGTTGGATATCACATTTCATGCTAAAGGGAGGGTCTCAGGTTTGGAAGGGGAAGGATTTGGAAATCACATCTCATATTATAGGAAGGATCTCAGGTTTGGTATTAGAAGCATTGAGATATCACATCTCATGCTATCGGAAGGATCTCAGGTTTGGTATAAGAGGCATTGAGATATCACATCTCATGCTATCATAAGGGTCTCAGGATTGGAATGGGAAGGAGTTGGATATCACATCTCATGTTATAGGAAGGATCTCAGGTTTGGTATTAGAAGCATTGAGACATCACATCTCATGCTATAGGAAGGGTCTCAGGATTGGAATGGGAAGGAGTTGGATATCACATCTCATGCTATAGGAAGGGTCTCAGGTTTGGTATAAGCATTGAGATATCACATCTCATGCTATAGGAAGGGTCTCAGGATTGGAATGGGAAGGATTTGGATATCACATCTTATGCTATAGGAAGGGTCTCAGGTTTGGTATAAGCACTGAGATATCACATCTCATGCTATAGGAAGGGTCTCAGGATTGGAATGGGAAGAAGTTGGATATCACATCTCATGCTATAGGAAGGGTCTCAGGTTTGGTATAAGCATTGAGATATCACATCTCATGCTATAGGAAGGGTCTCAGGGTTGGAATGGGAAGGAGTTGTATATGACATCTCATGCCATAGGAAGGGTCTCAGGTTTGGTATAAGCATTGAGATATCACATCACATGCTATAGGAAGGGTCTCACGATTGGAATGGGAAGGACTTGGATATCACATCTCATGCTATAGGCAGGGTCTCAGGGTTGGAAAGGGAAGGAGATGGATATCACATTTCATGTTAGAGGTAGGATCTCAGGTTTGGTATTGGAGGCATTGAGATATCACATCTCATGCTATCAGAAGGGTCTCAGGATTGGAATGGGAAGGAGTTGGATATCACATTTCATGCTAAAGGGAGGGTCTCAGGTTTGGAAGGGGAAGGATTTGGAAATCACATCTCATATTATAGGAAGGATCTCAGGTTTGGTATTAGAAGCATTGAGATATCACATCTCATGCTATCGGAAGGATCTCAGGTTTGGTATAAGAGGCATTGAGATATCACATCTCATGCTATCATAAGGGTCTCAGGATTGGAATGGGAAGGAGTTGGATATCACATCTCATGTTATAGGAAGGATCTCAGGTTTGGTATTAGAAGCATTGAGACATCACATCTCATGCTATAGGAAGGGTCTCAGGATTGGAATGGGAAGGAGTTGGATATCACATCTCATGCTATAGGAAGGGTCTCAGGTTTGGTATAAGCATTGAGATATCACATCTCATGCTATAGGAAGGGTCTCAGGATTGGAAAGGGAAGGATTTGGATATCACATCTTATGCTATAGGAAGGGTCTCAGGTTTGGTATAAGCATGGAGATATCACTTCTCATGCTATAGGAAGGGTCTCAGGATTGGAATGGGAAGGAGTTGGATATCCCATCTCATGCTATAGGAAGGGTCTCAGATTTGGTATAAGCATTGAGATATCACATCTCATGCTATAGGAAGGGTCTCAGGATTGGAATGGGAAGGAGTTGTATATGACATCTCAGGCCATAGGAAGGGTCTCAGATTTGGTATAAGCATTGAGATATCACATCTCATGATATCGGAAGGGTCTCAGGATTGGAATGGGAAGGAGTTGGATATCACATCTCATTATAAAGGAAGGGTCTAAGGTTTGGAAGGGGATGGATTTGGATATCACATCTCATGTTATAGGACGGGTCTCAGGTTTGGTATTAGAAGCATTGAGATATCAAGTGTCATGGTATAAGAAGGGTCTCAGAATTGGAATGGGAAGGAGTTGGATATCACATCTCAAGCTATAGGAAGCGTCTCAGGATTGGAATGGGAAGGAGTTTGATATCACATCTCATGCCATAGTATGGGTCTCAGGTTTGGTAGAAGCATTGGGATATCACATCTCATGCTATCGGAAGGGTATCAGTATTGGATTTGGAAGGAGTTGGATATCCCATCTCATGCTATAGGAAGGGTCTCAGGTTAGAATGGGAAGGAGTTGGATATCACATTTCATGTTATAGGAAGGGTCTCAGGATTGGAATGGGAAGGACTTGGATATCATATCTCATGCTATAGGAAGGCTCTCAGGTTTGGAAGGGGAAGGAGTTGGATATCACATTTCATGTTAGAGGAAGGATCTCAGGTTTGGTATTAGAGGCCTTGAGATATTACATTCTTGCTATAGTAAGGGTCTCATGTTTGGAATGGGAAGGAGTTGGATATCACATATGCTATAGGAAGTGTCTCAGGTTTGGAACGGGAAGGAGTTGGATATCACATCTCATGTTATAGGAAGGGTCTCAGGTTTGGTATAAGCATTGAGATATCACATCTCTGCTATCAGGAGTGGCTCAGGATTGGAATGGGAAGGAGTTGGATATCCCATCTCATGTTAAAGGACGGGTCTCTGGTTTGGTATTAGAATCATTGAGATATCACATTGCATGCTGTAGGAAGGGTCTAAGGATTGGAATGGGATGGACTTGGATATCACATCTCATGCTATAGGTAGGCTCTCAGGTTTGGTATAAGCATTGAGATATCACATCTCATGCTATAGGAAGGGTCTCAGGATTGGAATGGGAAGGATTTGGATATCACATCTCATGCTATAGGAAGGGTCTCAGATTTGGTATAAGCATTGAGATATCACATCTCATGCTATAGGAAGGGTCTCAGGATTGGAATGGGAAGGAGTTGTATATGACATCTCAAGCCTTAGGAAGGGTCTCAGGTTTGGTATAAGCATTGAGATATCACATCTCTGCTATCGGAAGGGTCTCAGGATTGGAATGGGAAGGAGTTGGATATCCCATCTCATGTTATAGGAAGGGTCTCAGGTTTGGTATTAGAAGCATTGAGATATTACATCTCATGCTATAGGAAGGGTCTCAGGATTGGAATGGGAAGGAGTTGGATATCACATCTCATTATAAAGGAAGGGTCTAAGGTTTGGAAGGGGAAGGATTTGGATATCATATCTCATGTTATAGGACGGGTCTCAGGTTTGGTATTAGAAGCATTGAGATATCAAGTCTCATGGTATAAGAAGGGTCTCAGAATTGGAATGGGAAGGAGTTGGATATCACATCTCAAGCTATAGGAAGCGTCTCAGGATTGGAATGGGAAGGAGTTTGATATCACATCTCATGCCATAGTATGGGTCTCAGGTTTGGTAGAAGCATTGGGATATCACATCTCATGCTATAGGAAGGGTCTCAGGATTGGAATGGGAAGAAGTTGGAT
The DNA here is from genome assembly GCF_040938575.1 of Ambystoma mexicanum. NCBI lineage: Eukaryota > Metazoa > Chordata > Amphibia > Caudata > Ambystomatidae > Ambystoma > Ambystoma mexicanum. The sequence continues at coordinate 745,707 of NW_027182517.1, read as the reverse complement.
ATCACATCTCAAGCTATAGGAAGGGTCTCAGGTTTGGTATAAGCATTGAGATATCACATCTCATGCTATAGGAAGGGTCTCAGGGTTGGAATGGGAAGGAGTTGTATATGACATCTCATGCCATAGGAAGGGTCTCAGGTTTGGTATAAGCATTGAGATATCACATCACATGCTATAGGAAGGGTCTCAGGATTGGAATGGGAAGGACTTGGATATCACATCACATGCTATAGGAAGGGTCTCAGGATTGGAATGGGAAGGACTTGGATATCACATCTCATGCTATAGGCAGGGTCTCAGGTTTGGAAAGGGAAGGAGATGGATATCACATTTCATGTTAGAGGTAGGATCTCAGGTTTGGTATTAGAGGCAATGAGATATCACATCTCATGCTATCAGAAGGGTCTCAGGATTGGAATGGGAAGGAGTTGGATATCACATTTCATGCTAAAGGGAGGGTCTCAGGTTTGGAAGGGGAAGGATTTGGAAATCACATCTCATATTATAGGAAGGATCTCAGGTTTGGTATTAGAAGCATTGAGATATCACATCTCATGCTATCGGAAGGATCTCAGGTTTGGTATAAGAGGCATTGAGATATCACATCTCATGCTATCATAAGGGTCTCAGGATTGGAATGGGAAGGAGTTGGATATCACATCTCATGTTATAGGAAGGATCTCAGGTTTGGTATTAGAAGCATTGAGACATCACATCTCATGCTATAGGAAGGGTCTCAGGATTGGAATGGGAAGGAGTTGGATATCACATCTCATGCTATAGGAAGGGTCTCAGGTTTGGTATAAGCATTGAGATATCACATCTCATGCTATAGGAAGGGTCTCAGGATTGGAATGGGAAGGATTTGGATATCACATCTTATGCTATAGGAAGGGTCTCAGGTTTGGTATAAGCACTGAGATATCACATCTCATGCTATAGGAAGGGTCTCAGGATTGGAATGGGAAGAAGTTGTATATCACATCTCATGCTATAGGAAGGGTCTCAGGTTTGGTATAAGCATTGAGATATCACATCTCATGCTATAGGAAGGGTCTCAGGGTTGGAATGGGAAGGAGTTGTATATGACATCTCATGCCATAGGAAGGGTCTCAGGTTTGGTATAAGCATTGAGATATCACATCACATGCTATAGGAAGGGTCTCACGATTGGAATGGGAAGGACTTGGATATTACATCTCATGCTATAGGCAGGGTCTCAGGGTTGGAAAGGGAAGGAGATGGATATCACATTTCATGTTAGAGGTAGGATCTCAGGTTTGGTATTAGAGGCATTGAGATATCACATCTCATGCTATCAGAAGGGTCTCAGGATTGGAATGGGAAGGAGTTGGATATCACATTTCATGCTAAAGGGAGGGTCTCAGGTTTGGAAGGGGAAGGATTTGGAAATCACATCTCATATTATAGGAAGGATCTCAGGTTTGGTATTAGAAGCATTGAGATATCACATCTCATGCTATCGGAAGGATCTCAGGTTTGGTATAAGAGGCATTGAGATATCACATCTCATGCTATCATAAGGGTCTCAGGATTGGAATGGGAAGGAGTTGGATATCACATCTCATGTTATAGGAAGGATCTCAGGTTTGGTATTAGAAGCATTGAGACATCACATCTCATGCTATAGGAAGGGTCTCAGGATTGGAATGGGAAGGAGTTGGATATCACATCTCATGCTATAGGAAGGGTCTCAGGTTTGGTATAAGCATTGAGATATCACATCTCATGCTATAGGAAGGGTCTCAGGATTGGAAAGGGAAGGATTTGGATATCACATCTTATGCTATAGGAAGGGTCTCAGGTTTGGTATAAGCATGGAGATATCACTTCTCATGCTATAGGAAGGGTCTCAGGATTGGAATGGGAAGGAGTTGGATATCCCATCTCATGCTATAGGAAGGGTCTCAGATTTGGTATAAGCATTGAGATATCACATCTCATGCTATAGGAAGGGTCTCAGGATTGGAATGGGAAGGAGTTGTATATGACATCTCAGGCCATAGGAAGGGTCTCAGATTTGGTATAAGCATTGAGATATCACATCTCATGATATCGGAAGGGTCTCAGGATTGGAATGGGAAGGAGTTGGATATCACATCTCATTATAAAGGAAGGGTCTAAGGTTTGGAAGGGGATGGATTTGGATATCACATCTCATGTTATAGGACGGGTCTCAGGTTTGGTATTAGAAGCATTGAGATATCAAGTGTCATGGTATAAGAAGGGTCTCAGAATTGGAATGGGAAGGAGTTGGATATCACATCTCAAGCTATAGGAAGCGTCTCAGGATTGGAATGGGAAGGAGTTTGATATCACATCTCATGCCATAGTATGGGTCTCAGGTTTGGTAGAAGCATTGGGATATCACATCTCATGCTATCGGAAGGGTATCAGTATTGGATTTGGAAGGAGTTGGATATCCCATCTCATGCTATAGGAAGGGTCTCAGGTTAGAATGGGAAGGAGTTGGATATCACATTTCATGTTATAGGAAGGGTCTCAGGATTGGAATGGGAAGGACTTGGATATCATATCTCATGCTATAGGAAGGCTCTCAGGTTTGGAAGGGGAAGGAGTTGGATATCACATTTCATGTTAGAGGAAGGATCTCAGGTTTGGTATTAGAGACCTTGAGATATTACATTCTTGCTATAGTAAGGGTCTCATGTTTGGAATGGGAAGGAGTTGGATATCACATATGCTATAGGAAGTGTCTCAGGTTTGGAACGGGAAGGAGTTGGATATCACATCTCATGTTATAGGAAGGGTCTCAGGTTTGGTATAAGCATTGAGATATCACATCTCTGCTATCAGGAGTGGCTCAGGATTGGAATGGGAAGGAGTTGGATATCCCATCTCATGTTAAAGGACGGGTCTCTGGTTTGGTATTAGAATCATTGAGATATCACATCGCATGCTGTAGGAAGGGTCTAAGGATTGGAATGGGATGGACTTGGATATCACATCTCATGCTATAGGTAGGCTCTCAGGTTTGGTATAAGCATTGAGATATCACATCTCATGCTATAGGAAGGGTCTCAGGATTGGAATGGGAAGGATTTGGATATCACATCTCATGCTATAGGAAGGGTCTCAGATTTGGTATAAGCATTGAGATATCACATCTCATGCTATAGGAAGGGTCTCAGGATTGGAATGGGAAGGAGTTGTATATGACATCTCAAGCCTTAGGAAGGGTCTCAGGTTTGGTATAAGCATTGAGATATCACATCTCTGCTATCGGAAGGGTCTCAGGATTGGAATGGGAAGGAGTTGGATATCCCATCTCATGTTATAGGAAGGGTCTCAGGTTTGGTATTAGAAGCATTGAGATATTACATCTCATGCTATAGGAAGGGTCTCAGGATTGGAATGGGAAGGAGTTGGATATCACATCTCATTATAAAGGAAGGGTCTAAGGTTTGGAAGGGGAAGGATTTGGATATCATATCTCATGTTATAGGACGGGTCTCAGGTTTGGTATTAGAAGCATTGAGATATCAAGTCTCATGGTATAAGAAGGGTCTCAGAATTGGAATGGGAAGGAGTTGGATATCACATCTCAAGCTATAGGAAGCGTCTCAGGATTGGAATGGGAAGGAGTTTGATATCACATCTCATGCCATAGTATGGGTCTCAGGTTTGGTAGAAGCATTGGGATATCACATCACATGCTATAGGAAGGGTCTCAGGATTGGAATGGGAAGGACTTGGATATCACATCACATGCTATAGGAAGGGTCTCAGGATTGGAATGGGAAGGACTTGGATATCACATCTCATGCTATAGGCAGGGTCTCAGGTTTGGAAAGGGAAGGAGATGGATATCACATTTCATGTTAGAGGTAGGATCTCAGGTTTGGTATTAGAAGCATTGAGACATCACATCTCATGCTATAGGAAGGGTCTCAGGATTGGAATGGGAAGGAGTTGGATATCACATCTCATGCTATAGGAAGGGTCTCAGGTTTGGTATAAGCATTGAGATATCACATCTCATGCTATAGGAAGGGTCTCAGGATTGGAATGGGAAGGATTTGGATATCACATCTTATGCTATAGGAAGGGTCTCAGGTTTGGTATAAGCACTGAGATATCACATCTCATGCTATAGGAAGGGTCTCAGGATTGGAATGGGAAGAAGTTGGATATCACATCTCATGCTATAGGAAGGGTCTCAGGTTTGGTATAAGCATTGAGATATCACATCTCATGCTATAGGAAGGGTCTCAGGGTTGGAATGGGAAGGAGTTGTATATGACATCTCATGCCATAGGAAGGGTCTCAGGTTTGGTATAAGCATTGAGATATCACATCACATGCTATAGGAAGGGTCTCACGATTGGAATGGGAAGGACTTGGATATCACATCTCATGCTATAGGCAGGGTCTCAGGGTTGGAAAGGGAAGGAGATGGATATCACATTTCATGTTAGAGGTAGGATCTCAGGTTTGGTATTGGAGGCATTGAGATATCACATCTCATGCTATCAGAAGGGTCTCAGGATTGGAATGGGAAGGAGTTGGATATCACATTTCATGCTAAAGGGAGGGTCTCAGGTTTGGAAGGGGAAGGATTTGGAAATCACATCTCATATTATAGGAAGGATCTCAGGTTTGGTATTAGAAGCATTGAGATATCACATCTCATGCTATCGGAAGGATCTCAGGTTTGGTATAAGAGGCATTGAGATATCACATCTCATGCTATCATAAGGGTCTCAGGATTGGAATGGGAAGGAGTTGGATATCACATCTCATGTTATAGGAAGGATCTCAGGTTTGGTATTAGAAGCATTGAGACATCACATCTCATGCTATAGGAAGGGTCTCAGGATTGGAATGGGAAGGAGTTGGATATCACATCTCATGCCATAGTATGGGTCTCAGGTTTGGTAGAAGCATTGGGATATCACATCTCATGCTATCGGAAGGGTATCAGTATTGGATTTGGAAGGAGTTGGATATCCCATCTCATGCTATAGGAAGGGTCTCAGGTTAGAATGGGAAGGAGTTGGATATCACATTTCATGTTATAGGAAGGGTCTCAGGATTGGAATGGGAAGGACTTGGATATCATATCTCATGCTATAGGAAGGCTCTCAGGTTTGGAAGGGGAAGGAGTTGGATATCACATTTCATGTTAGAGGAAGGATCTCAGGTTTGGTATTAGAGGCCTTGAGATATTACATTCTTGCTATAGTAAGGGTCTCATGTTTGGAATGGGAAGGAGTTGGATATCACATATGCTATAGGAAGTGTCTCAGGTTTGGAACGGGAAGGAGTTGGATATCACATCTCATGTTATAGGAAGGGTCTCAGGTTTGGTATAAGCATTGAGATATCACATCTCTGCTATCAGGAGTGGCTCAGGATTGGAATGGGAAGGAGTTGGATATCCCATCTCATGTTAAAGGACGGGTCTCTGGTTTGGTATTAGAATCATTGAGATATCACATTGCATGCTGTAGGAAGGGTCTAAGGATTGGAATGGGATGGACTTGGATATCACATCTCATGCTATAGGTAGGCTCTCAGGTTTGGTATAAGCATTGAGATATCACATCTCATGCTATAGGAAGGGTCTCAGGATTGGAATGGGAAGGATTTGGATATCACATCTCATGCTATAGGAAGGGTCTCAGATTTGGTATAAGCATTGAGATATCACATCTCATGCTATAGGAAGGGTCTCAGGATTGGAATGGGAAGGAGTTGTATATGACATCTCAAGCCTTAGGAAGGGTCTCAGGTTTGGTATAAGCATTGAGATATCACATCTCTGCTATCGGAAGGGTCTCAGGATTGGAATGGGAAGGAGTTGGATATCCCATCTCATGTTATAGGAAGGGTCTCAGGTTTGGTATTAGAAGCATTGAGATATTACATCTCATGCTATAGGAAGGGTCTCAGGATTGGAATGGGAAGGAGTTGGATATCACATCTCATTATAAAGGAAGGGTCTAAGGTTTGGAAGGGGAAGGATTTGGATATCATATCTCATGTTATAGGACGGGTCTCAGGTTTGGTATTAGAAGCATTGAGATATCAAGTCTCATGGTATAAGAAGGGTCTCAGAATTGGAATGGGAAGGAGTTGGATATCACATCTCAAGCTATAGGAAGCGTCTCAGGATTGGAATGGGAAGGAGTTTGATATCACATCTCATGCCATAGTATGGGTCTCAGGTTTGGTAGAAGCATTGGGATATCACATCTCATGCTATAGGAAGGGTCTCAGGATTGGAATGGGAAGAAGTTGGATATCACATCTCAAGCTATAGGAAGGGTCTCAGGTTTGGTATAAGCATTGAGATATCACATCTCATGCTATAGGAAGGGTCTCAGGGTTGGAATGGGAAGGAGTTGTATATGACATCTCATGCCATAGGAAGGGTCTCAGGTTTGGTATAAGCATTGAGATATCACATCACATGCTATAGGAAGGGTCTCAGGATTGGAATGGGAAGGACTTGGATATCACATCACATGCTATAGGAAGGGTCTCAGGATTGGAATGGGAAGGACTTGGATATCACATCTCATGCTATAGGCAGGGTCTCAGGTTTGGAAAGGGAAGGAGATGGATATCACATTTCATGTTAGAGGTAGGATCTCAGGTTTGGTATTAGAAGCATTGAGATATCACATCTCATGCTATCGGAAGGATCTCAGGTTTGGTATAAGAGGCATTGAGATATCACATCTCATGCTATCATAAGGGTCTCAGGATTGGAATGGGAAGGAGTTGGATATCACATCTCATGTTATAGGAAGGATCTCAGGTTTGGTATTAGAAGCATTGAGACATCACATCTCATGCTATAGGAAGGGTCTCAGGATTGGAATGGGAAGGAGTTGGATATCACATCTCATGCTATAGGAAGGGTCTCAGGTTTGGTATAAGCATTGAGATATCACATCTCATGCTATAGGAAGGGTCTCAGGATTGGAATGGGAAGGATTTGGATATCACATCTTATGCTATAGGAAGGGTCTCAGGTTTGGTATAAGCACTGAGATATCACATCTCATGCTATAGGAAGGGTCTCAGGATTGGAATGGGAAGAAGTTGTATATCACATCTCATGCTATAGGAAGGGTCTCAGGTTTGGTATAAGCATTGAGATATCACATCTCATGCTATAGGAAGGGTCTCAGGGTTGGAATGGGAAGGAGTTGTATATGACATCTCATGCCATAGGAAGGGTCTCAGGTTTGGTATAAGCATTGAGATATCACATCACATGCTATAGGAAGGGTCTCACGATTGGAATGGGAAGGACTTGGATATTACATCTCATGCTATAGGCAGGGTCTCAGGGTTGGAAAGGGAAGGAGATGGATATCACATTTCATGTTAGAGGTAGGATCTCAGGTTTGGTATTAGAGGCATTGAGATATCACATCTCATGCTATCAGAAGGGTCTCAGGATTGGAATGGGAAGGAGTTGGATATCACATTTCATGCTAAAGGGAGGGTCTCAGGTTTGGAAGGGGAAGGATTTGGAAATCACATCTCATATTATAGGAAGGATCTCAGGTTTGGTATTAGAAGCATTGAGATATCACATCTCATGCTATCGGAAGGATCTCAGGTTTGGTATAAGAGGCATTGAGATATCACATCTCATGCTATCATAAGGGTCTCAGGATTGGAATGGGAAGGAGTTGGATATCACATCTCATGTTATAGGAAGGATCTCAGGTTTGGTATTAGAAGCATTGAGACATCACATCTCATGCTATAGGAAGGGTCTCAGGATTGGAATGGGAAGGAGTTGGATATCACATCTCATGCTATAGGAAGGGTCTCAGGTTTGGTATAAGCATTGAGATATCACATCTCATGCTATAGGAAGGGTCTCAGGATTGGAAAGGGAAGGATTTGGATATCACATCTTATGCTATAGGAAGGGTCTCAGGTTTGGTATAAGCATGGAGATATCACTTCTCATGCTATAGGAAGGGTCTCAGGATTGGAATGGGAAGGAGTTGGATATCCCATCTCATGCTATAGGAAGGGTCTCAGATTTGGTATAAGCATTGAGATATCACATCTCATGCTATAGGAAGGGTCTCAGGATTGGAATGGGAAGGAGTTGTATATGACATCTCAGGCCATAGGAAGGGTCTCAGATTTGGTATAAGCATTGAGATATCACATCTCATGATATCGGAAGGGTCTCAGGATTGGAATGGGAAGGAGTTGGATATCACATCTCATTATAAAGGAAGGGTCTAAGGTTTGGAAGGGGATGGATTTGGATATCACATCTCATGTTATAGGACGGGTCTCAGGTTTGGTATTAGAAGCATTGAGATATCAAGTGTCATGGTATAAGAAGGGTCTCAGAATTGGAATGGGAAGGAGTTGGATATCACATCTCAAGCTATAGGAAGCGTCTCAGGATTGGAATGGGAAGGAGTTTGATATCACATCTCATGCCATAGTATGGGTCTCAGGTTTGGTAGAAGCATTGGGATATCACATCTCATGCTATCGGAAGGGTATCAGTATTGGATTTGGAAGGAGTTGGATATCCCATCTCATGCTATAGGAAGGGTCTCAGGTTAGAATGGGAAGGAGTTGGATATCACATTTCATGTTATAGGAAGGGTCTCAGGATTGGAATGGGAAGGACTTGGATATCATATCTCATGCTATAGGAAGGCTCTCAGGTTTGGAAGGGGAAGGAGTTGGATATCACATTTCATGTTAGAGGAAGGATCTCAGGTTTGGTATTAGAGACCTTGAGATATTACATTCTTGCTATAGTAAGGGTCTCATGTTTGGAATGGGAAGGAGTTGGATATCACATATGCTATAGGAAGTGTCTCAGGTTTGGAACGGGAAGGAGTTGGATATCACATCTCATGTTATAGGAAGGGTCTCAGGTTTGGTATAAGCATTGAGATATCACATCTCTGCTATCAGGAGTGGCTCAGGATTGGAATGGGAAGGAGTTGGATATCCCATCTCATGTTAAAGGACGGGTCTCTGGTTTGGTATTAGAATCATTGAGATATCACATCGCATGCTGTAGGAAGGGTCTAAGGATTGGAATGGGATGGACTTGGATATCACATCTCATGCTATAGGTAGGCTCTCAGGTTTGGTATAAGCATTGAGATATCACATCTCATGCTATAGGAAGGGTCTCAGGATTGGAATGGGAAGGATTTGGATATCACATCTCATGCTATAGGAAGGGTCTCAGATTTGGTATAAGCATTGAGATATCACATCTCATGCTATAGGAAGGGTCTCAGGATTGGAATGGGAAGGAGTTGTATATGACATCTCAAGCCTTAGGAAGGGTCTCAGGTTTGGTATAAGCATTGAGATATCACATCTCTGCTATCGGAAGGGTCTCAGGATTGGAATGGGAAGGAGTTGGATATCCAATCTCATGTTATAGGAAGGGTCTCAGGTTTGGTATTAGAAGCATTGAGATATTACATCTCATGCTATAGGAAGGGTCTCAGGATTGGAATGGGAAGGAGTTGGATATCACATCTCATTATAAAGGAAGGGTCTAAGGTTTGGAAGGGGAAGGATTTGGATATCATATCTCATGTTATAGGACGGGTCTCAGGTTTGGTATTAGAAGCATTGAGATATCAAGTCTCATGGTATAAGAAGGGTCTCAGAATTGGAATGGGAAGGAGTTGGATATCACATCTCAAGCTATAGGAAGCGTCTCAGGATTGGAATGGGAAGGAGTTTGATATCACATCTCATGCCATAGTATGGGTCTCAGGTTTGGTAGAAGCATTGGGATATCACATCACATGCTATAGGAAGGGTCTCAGGATTGGAATGGGAAGGACTTGGATATCACATCACATGCTATAGGAAGGGTCTCAGGATTGGAATGGGAAGGACTTGGATATCACATCTCATGCTATAGGCAGGGTCTCAGGTTTGGAAAGGGAAGGAGATGGATATCACATTTCATGTTAGAGGTAGGATCTCAGGTTTGGTATTAGAAGCATTGAGACATCACATCTCATGCTATAGGAAGGGTCTCAGGATTGGAATGGGAAGGAGTTGGATATCACATCTCATGCTATAGGAAGGGTCTCAGGTTTGGTATAAGCATTGAGATATCACATCTCATGCTATAGGAAGGGTCTCAGGATTGGAATGGGAAGGATTTGGATATCACATCTTATGCTATAGGAAGGGTCTCAGGTTTGGTATAAGCACTGAGATATCACATCTCATGCTATAGGAAGGGTCTCAGGATTGGAATGGGAAGAAGTTGGATATCACATCTCATGCTATAGGAAGGGTCTCAGGTTTGGTATAAGCATTGAGATATCACATCTCATGCTATAGGAAGGGTCTCAGGGTTGGAATGGGAAGGAGTTGTATATGACATCTCATGCCATAGGAAGGGTCTCAGGTTTGGTATAAGCATTGAGATATCACATCACATGCTATAGGAAGGGTCTCACGATTGGAATGGGAAGGACTTGGATATCACATCTCATGCTATAGGCAGGGTCTCAGGGTTGGAAAGGGAAGGAGATGGATATCACATTTCATGTTAGAGGTAGGATCTCAGGTTTGGTATTGGAGGCATTGAGATATCACATCTCATGCTATCAGAAGGGTCTCAGGATTGGAATGGGAAGGAGTTGGATATCACATTTCATGCTAAAGGGAGGGTCTCAGGTTTGGAAGGGGAAGGATTTGGAAATCACATCTCATATTATAGGAAGGATCTCAGGTTTGGTATTAGAAGCATTGAGATATCACATCTCATGCTATCGGAAGGATCTCAGGTTTGGTATAAGAGGCATTGAGATATCACATCTCATGCTATCATAAGGGTCTCAGGATTGGAATGGGAAGGAGTTGGATATCACATCTCATGTTATAGGAAGGATCTCAGGTTTGGTATTAGAAGCATTGAGACATCACATCTCATGCTATAGGAAGGGTCTCAGGATTGGAATGGGAAGGAGTTGGATATCACATCTCATGCTATAGGAAGGGTCTCAGGTTTGGTATAAGCATTGAGATATCACATCTCATGCTATAGGAAGGGTCTCAGGATTGGAAAGGGAAGGATTTGGATATCACATCTTATGCTATAGGAAGGGTCTCAGGTTTGGTATAAGCATGGAGATATCACTTCTCATGCTATAGGAAGGGTCTCAGGATTGGAATGGGAAGGAGTTGGATATCCCATCTCATGCTATAGGAAGGGTCTCAGATTTGGTATAAGCATTGAGATATCACATCTCATGCTATAGGAAGGGTCTCAGGATTGGAATGGGAAGGAGTTGTATATGACATCTCAGGCCATAGGAAGGGTCTCAGATTTGGTATAAGCATTGAGATATCACATCTCATGATATCGGAAGGGTCTCAGGATTGGAATGGGAAGGAGTTGGATATCACATCTCATTATAAAGGAAGGGTCTAAGGTTTGGAAGGGGATGGATTTGGATATCACATCTCATGTTATAGGACGGGTCTCAGGTTTGGTATTAGAAGCATTGAGATATCAAGTGTCATGGTATAAGAAGGGTCTCAGAATTGGAATGGGAAGGAGTTGGATATCACATCTCAAGCTATAGGAAGCGTCTCAGGATTGGAATGGGAAGGAGTTTGATATCACATCTCATGCCATAGTATGGGTCTCAGGTTTGGTAGAAGCATTGGGATATCACATCTCATGCTATCGGAAGGGTATCAGTATTGGATTTGGAAGGAGTTGGATATCCCATCTCATGCTATAGGAAGGGTCTCAGGTTAGAATGGGAAGGAGTTGGATATCACATTTCATGTTATAGGAAGGGTCTCAGGATTGGAATGGGAAGGACTTGGATATCATATCTCATGCTATAGGAAGGCTCTCAGGTTTGGAAGGGGAAGGAGTTGGATATCACATTTCATGTTAGAGGAAGGATCTCAGGTTTGGTATTAGAGGCCTTGAGATATTACATTCTTGCTATAGTAAGGGTCTCATGTTTGGAATGGGAAGGAGTTGGATATCACATATGCTATAGGAAGTGTCTCAGGTTTGGAACGGGAAGGAGTTGGATATCACATCTCATGTTATAGGAAGGGTCTCAGGTTTGGTATAAGCATTGAGATATCACATCTCTGCTATCAGGAGTGGCTCAGGATTGGAATGGGAAGGAGTTGGATATCCCATCTCATGTTAAAGGACGGGTCTCTGGTTTGGTATTAGAATCATTGAGATATCACATTGCATGCTGTAGGAAGGGTCTAAGGATTGGAATGGGATGGACTTGGATATCACATCTCATGCTATAGGTAGGCTCTCAGGTTTGGTATAAGCATTGAGATATCACATCTCATGCTATAGGAAGGGTCTCAGGATTGGAATGGGAAGGATTTGGATATCACATCTCATGCTATAGGAAGGGTCTCAGATTTGGTATAAGCATTGAGATATCACATCTCATGCTATAGGAAGGGTCTCAGGATTGGAATGGGAAGGAGTTGTATATGACATCTCAAGCCTTAGGAAGGGTCTCAGGTTTGGTATAAGCATTGAGATATCACATCTCTGCTATCGGAAGGGTCTCAGGATTGGAATGGGAAGGAGTTGGATATCCCATCTCATGTTATAGGAAGGGTCTCAGGTTTGGTATTAGAAGCATTGAGATATTACATCTCATGCTATAGGAAGGGTCTCAGGATTGGAATGGGAAGGAGTTGGATATCACATCTCATTATAAAGGAAGGGTCTAAGGTTTGGAAGGGGAAGGATTTGGATATCATATCTCATGTTATAGGACGGGTCTCAGGTTTGGTATTAGAAGCATTGAGATATCAAGTCTCATGGTATAAGAAGGGTCTCAGAATTGGAATGGGAAAGAGTTGGATATCACATCTCAAGCTATAGGAAGCGTCTCAGGATTGGAATGGGAAGGAGTTTGATATCACATCTCATGCCATAGTATGGGTCTCAGGTTTGGTAGAAGCATTGGGATATCACATCTCATGCTATAGGAAGGGTCTCAGGATTGGAATGGGAAGAAGTTGGATATCACATCTCAAGCTATAGGAAGGGTCTCAGGTTTGGTATAAGCATTGAGATATCACATCTCATGCTATAGGAAGGGTCTCAGGGTTGGAATGGGAAGGAGTTGTATATGACATCTCATGCCATAGGAAGGGTCTCAGGTTTGGTATAAGCATTGAGATATCACATCACATGCTATAGGAAGGGTCTCAGGATTGGAATGGGAAGGACTTGGATATCACATCACATGCTATAGGAAGGGTCTCAGGATTGGAATGGGAAGGACTTGGATATCACATCTCATGCTATAGGCAGGGTCTCAGGTTTGGAAAGGGAAGGAGATGGATATCACATTTCATGTTAGAGGTAGGATCTCAGGTTTGGTATTAGAGGCAATGAGATATCACATCTCATGCTATCAGAAGGGTCTCAGGATTGGAATGGGAAGGAGTTGGATATCACATTTCATGCTAAAGGGAGGGTCTCAGGTTTGGAAGGGGAAGGATTTGGAAATCACATCTCATATTATAGGAAGGATCTCAGGTTTGGTATTAGAAGCATTGAGATATCACATCTCATGCTATCGGAAGGATCTCAGGTTTGGTATAAGAGGCATTGAGATATCACATCTCATGCTATCATAAGGGTCTCAGGATTGGAATGGGAAGGAGTTGGATATCACATCTCATGTTATAGGAAGGATCTCAGGTTTGGTATTAGAAGCATTGAGACATCACATCTCATGCTATAGGAAGGGTCTCAGGATTGGAATGGGAAGGAGTTGGATATCACATCTCATGCTATAGGAAGGGTCTCAGGTTTGGTATAAGCATTGAGATATCACATCTCATGCTATAGGAAGGGTCTCAGGATTGGAATGGGAAGGATTTGGATATCACATCTTATGCTATAGGAAGGGTCTCAGGTTTGGTATAAGCACTGAGATATCACATCTCATGCTATAGGAAGGGTCTCAGGATTGGAATGGGAAGAAGTTGTATATCACATCTCATGCTATAGGAAGGGTCTCAGGTTTGGTATAAGCATTGAGATATCACATCTCATGCTATAGGAAGGGTCTCAGGGTTGGAATGGGAAGGAGTTGTATATGACATCTCATGCCATAGGAAGGGTCTCAGGTTTGGTATAAGCATTGAGATATCACATCACATGCTATAGGAAGGGTCTCACGATTGGAATGGGAAGGACTTGGATATCACATCTCATGCTATAGGCAGGGTCTCAGGGTTGGAAAGGGAAGGAGATGGATATCACATTTCATGTTAGAGGTAGGATCTCAGGTTTGGTATTAGAGGCATTGAGATATCACATCTCATGCTATCAGAAGGGTCTCAGGATTGGAATGGGAAGGAGTTGGATATCACATTTCATGCTAAAGGGAGGGTCTCAGGTTTGGAAGGGGAAGGATTTGGAAATCACATCTCATATTATAGGAAGGATCTCAGGTTTGGTATTAGAAGCATTGAGATATCACATCTCATGCTATCGGAAGGATCTCAGGTTTGGTATAAGAGGCATTGAGATATCACATCTCATGCTATCATAAGGGTCTCAGGATTGGAATGGGAAGCAGTTGGATATCACATCTCATGTTATAGGAAGGATCTCAGGTTTGGTATTAGAAGCATTGAGACATCACATCTCATGCTATAGGAAGGGTCTCAGGATTGGAATGGGAAGGAGTTGGATATCACATCTCATGCTATAGGAAGGGTCTCAGGTTTGGTATAAGCATTGAGATATCACATCTCATGCTATAGGAAGGGTCTCAGGATTGGAAAGGGAAGGATTTGGATATCACATCTTATGCTATAGGAAGGGTCTCAGGTTTGGTATAAGCATGGAGATATCACTTCTCATGCTATAGGAAGGGTCTCAGGATTGGAATGGGAAGGAGTTGGATATCCCATCTCATGCTATAGGAAGGGTCTCAGATTTGGTATAAGCATTGAGATATCACATCTCATGCTATAGGAAGGGTCTCAGGATTGGAATGGGAAGGAGTTGTATATGACATCTCAGGCCATAGGAAGGGTCTCAGATTTGGTATAAGCATTGAGATATCACATCTCATGATATCGGAAGGGTCTCAGGATTGGAATGGGAAGGAGTTGGATATCACATCTCATTATAAAGGAAGGGTCTAAGGTTTGGAAGGGGATGGATTTGGATATCACATCTCATGTTATAGGACGGGTCTCAGGTTTCGTATTAGAAGCATTGAGATATCAAGTGTCATGGTATAAGAAGGGTCTCAGAATTGGAATGGGAAGGAGTTGGATATCACATCTCAAGCTATAGGAAGCGTCTCAGGATTGGAATGGGAAGGAGTTTGATATCACATCTCATGCCATAGTATGGGTCTCAGGTTTGGTAGAAGCATTGGGATATCACATCTCATGCTATCGGAAGGGTATCAGTATTGGATTTGGAAGGAGTTGGATATCCCATCTCATGCTATAGGAAGGGTCTCAGGTTAGAATGGGAAGGAGTTGGATATCACATTTCATGTTATAGGAAGGGTCTCAGGATTGGAATGGGAAGGACTTGGATATCATATCTCATGCTATAGGAAGGCTCTCAGGTTTGGAAGGGGAAGGAGTTGGATATCACATTTCATGTTAGAGGAAGGATCTCAGGTTTGGTATTAGAGACCTTGAGATATTACATTCTTGCTATAGTAAGGGTCTCATGTTTGGAATGGGAAGGAGTTGGATATCACATATGCTATAGGAAGTGTCTCAGGTTTGGAACGGGAAGGAGTTGGATATCACATCTCATGTTATAGGAAGGGTCTCAGGTTTGGTATAAGCATTGAGATATCACATCTCTGCTATCAGGAGTGGCTCAGGATTGGAATGGGAAGGAGTTGGATATCCCATCTCATGTTAAAGGACGGGTCTCTGGTTTGGTATTAGAATCATTGAGATATCACATCGCATGCTGTAGGAAGGGTCTAAGGATTGGAATGGGATGGACTTGGATATCACATCTCATGCTATAGGTAGGCTCTCAGGTTTGGTATAAGCATTGAGATATCACATCTCATGCTATAGGAAGGGTCTCAGGATTGGAATGGGAAGGATTTGGATATCACATCTCATGCTATAGGAAGGGTCTCAGATTTGGTATAAGCATTGAGATATCACATCTCATGCTATAGGAAGGGTCTCAGGATTGGAATGGGAAGGAGTTGTATATGACATCTCAAGCCTTAGGAAGGGTCTCAGGTTTGGTATAAGCATTGAGATATCACATCTCTGCTATCGGAAGGGTCTCAGGATTGGAATGGGAAGGAGTTGGATATCCCATCTCATGTTATAGGAAGGGTCTCAGGTTTGGTATTAGAAGCATTGAGATATTACATCTCATGCTATAGGAAGGGTCTCAGGATTGGAATGGGAAGGAGTTGGATATCACATCTCATTATAAAGGAAGGGTCTAAGGTTTGGAAGGGGAAGGATTTGGATATCATATCTCATGTCTTAGGACGGGTCTCAGGTTTGGTATTAGAAGCATTGAGATATCAAGTCTCATGGTATAAGAAGGGTCTCAGAATTGGAATGGGAAGGAGTTGGATATCACATCTCAAGCTATAGGAAGCGTCTCAGGATTGGAATGGGAAGGAGTTTGATATCACATCTCATGCCATAGTATGGGTCTCAGGTTTGGTAGAAGCATTGGGATATCACATCTCATGCTATAGGAAGGGTCTCAGGATTGGAATGGGAAGAAGTTGGATATCACATCTCAAGCTATAGGAAGGGTCTCAGGTTTGGTATAAGCATTGAGATATCACATCTCATGCTATAGGAAGGGTCTCAGGGTTGGAATGGGAAGGAGTTGTATATGACATCTCATGCCATAGGAAGGGTCTCAGGTTTGGTATAAGCATTGCGATATCACATCACATGCTATAGGAAGGGTCTCAGGATTGGAATGGGAAGGACTTGGATATCACATCACATGCTATAGGAAGGGTCTCAGGATTGGAATGGGAAGGACTTGGATATCACATCTCATGCTATAGGCAGGGTCTCAGGTTTGGAAAGGGAAGGAGATGGATATCACATTTCATGTTAGAGGTAGGATCTCAGGTTTGGTATTAGAGGCAATGAGATATCACATCTCATGCTATCAGAAGGGTCTCAGGATTGGAATGGGAAGGAGTTGGATATCACATTTCATGCTAAAGGGAGGGTCTCAGGTTTGGAAGGGGAAGGATTTGGAAATCACATCTCATATTATAGGAAGGATCTCAGGTTTGGTATTAGAAGCATTGAGATATCACATCTCATGCTATCGGAAGGATCTCAGGTTTGGTATAAGAGGCATTGAGATATCACATCTCATGCTATCATAAGGGTCTCAGGATTGGAATGGGAAGGAGTTGGATATCACATCTCATGTTATAGGAAGGATCTCAGGTTTGGTATTAGAAGCATTGAGACATCACATCTCATGCTATAGGAAGGGTCTCAGGATTGGAATGGGAAGGAGTTGGATATCACATCTCATGCTATAGGAAGGGTCTCAGGTTTGGTATAAGCATTGAGATATCACATCTCATGCTATAGGAAGGGTCTCAGGATTGGAATGGGAAGGATTTGGATATCACATCTTATGCTATAGGAAGGGTCTCAGGTTTGGTATAAGCACTGAGATATCACATCTCATGCTATAGGAAGGGTCTCAGGATTGGAATGGGAAGAAGTTGGATATCACATCTCATGCTATAGGAAGGGTCTCAGGTTTGGTATAAGCATTGAGATATCACATCTCATGCTATAGGAAGGGTCTCAGGGTTGGAATGGGAAGGAGTTGTATATGACATCTCATGCCATAGGAAGGGTCTCAGGTTTGGTATAAGCATTGAGATATCACATCACATGCTATAGGAAGGGTCTCACGATTGGAATGGGAAGGACTTGGATATCACATATCATGCTATAGGCAGGGTCTCAGGGTTGGAAAGGGAAGGAGATGGATATCACATTTCATGTTAGAGGTAGGATCTCAGGTTTGGTATTAGAGGCATTGAGATATCACATCTCATGCTATCAGAAGGGTCTCAGGATTGGAATGGGAAGGAGTTGGATATCACATTTCATGCTAAAGGGAGGGTCTCAGGTTTGGAAGGGGAAGGATTTGGAAATCACATCTCGTATTATAGGAAGGATCTCAGGTTTGGTATTAGAAGCATTGAGATATCACATCTCATGCTATCGGAAGGATCTCAGGTTTGGTATAAGAGGCATTGAGATATCACATCTCATGCTATCATAAGGGTCTCAGGATTGGAATGGGAAGGAGTTGGATATCACATCTCATGTTATAGGAAGGATCTCAGGTTTGGTATTAGAAGCATTGAGACATCACATCTCATGCTATAGGAAGGGTCTCAGGATTGGAATGGGAAGGAGTTGGATATCACATCTCATGCTATAGGAAGGGTCTCAGGTTTGGTATAAGCATTGAGATATCACATCTCATGCTATAGGAAGGGTCTCAGGATTGGAATGGGAAGGATTTGGATATCACATCTTATGCTATAGGAAGGGTCTCAGGTTTGGTATAAGCACTGAGATATCACATCTCATGCTATAGGAAGGGTCTCAGGATTGGAATGGGAAGAAGTTGGATATCACATCTCATGCTATAGGAAGGGTCTCAGGTTTGGTATAAGCATTGAGATATCACATCTCATGCTATAGGAAGGGTCTCAGGGTTGGAATGGGAAGGAGTTGTATATGACATCTCATGCCATAGGAAGGGTCTCAGGTTTGGTATAAGCATTGAGATATCACATCTCATGCTATAGGAAGGGTCTCAGGGTTGGAATGGGAAGGATTTGGATATCACATCTTATGCTATAGGAAGGGTCTCAGGTTTGGTATAAGCATGGAGATATCACTTCTCATGCTATAGGAAGGGTCTCAGGATTGGAATGGGAAGGAGTTGGATATCCCATCTCATGCTATAGGAAGGGTCTCAGATTTGGTATAAGCATTGAGATATCACATCTCATGCTATAGGAAGGGTCTCAGGATTGGAATGGGAAGGAGTTGTATATGACATCTCAGGCCATAGGAAGGGTCTCAGATTTGGTATAAGCATTGAGATATCACATCTCATGATATCGGAAGGGTCTCAGGATTGGAATGGGAAGGAGTTGGATATCACATCTCATTATAAAGGAATGGTCTAAGGTTTGGAAGGGGATGGATTTGGATATCACATCTCATGTTATAGGACGGGTCTCAGGTTTGGTATTAGAAGCATTGAGATATCAAGTGTCATGGTATAAGAAGGGTCTCAGAATTGGAATGGGAAGGAGTTGGATATCACATCTCAAGCTATAGGAAGCGTCTCAGGATTGGAATGGGAAGGAGTTTGATATCACATCTCATGCCATAGTATGGGTCTCAGGTTTGGTAGAAGCATTGGGATATCACATCTCATGCTATCGGAAGGGTATCAGTATTGGATTTGGAAGGAGTTGGATATCCCATCTCATGCTATAGGAAGGGTCTCAGGTTAGAATGGGAAGGAGTTGGATATCACATTTCATGTTATAGGAAGGGTCTCAGGATTGGAATGGGAAGGACTTGGATATCATATCTCATGCTATAGGAAGGCTCTCAGGTTTGGAAGGGGAAGGAGTTGGATATCACATTTCATGTTAGAGGAAGGATCTCAGGTTTGGTATTAGAGGCCTTGAGATATTACATTCTTGCTATAGTAAGGGTCTCATGTTTGGAATGGGAAGGAGTTGGATATCACATATGCTATAGGAAGTGTCTCAGGTTTGGAACGGGAAGGAGTTGGATATCACATCTCATGTTATAGGAAGGGTCTCAGGTTTGGTATAAGCATTGAGATATCACATCTCTGCTATCAGGAGTGGCTCAGGATTGGAATGGGAAGGAGTTGGATATCCCATCTCATGTTAAAGGACGGGTCTCTGGTTTGGTATTAGAATCATTGAGATATCACATCGCATGCTGTAGGAAGGGTCTAAGGATTGGAATGGGATGGACTTGGATATCACATCTCATGCTATAGGTAGGCTCTCAGGTTTGGTATAAGCATTGAGATATCACATCTCATGCTATAGGAAGGGTCTCAGGATTGGAATGGGAAGGATTTGGATATCACATCTCATGCTATAGGAAGGGTCTCAGATTTGGTATAAGCATTGAGATATCACATCTCATGCTATAGGAAGGGTCTCAGGATTGGAATGGGAAGGAGTTGTATATGACATCTCAAGCCTTAGGAAGGGTCTCAGGTTTGGTATAAGCATTGAGATATCACATCTCTGCTATCGGAAGGGTCTCAGGATTGGAATGGGAAGGAGTTGGATATCCCATCTCATGTTATAGGAAGGGTCTCAGGTTTGGTATTAGAAGCATTGAGATATTACATCTCATGCTATAGGAAGGGTCTCAGGATTGGAATGGGAAGGAGTTGGATATCACATCTCATTATAAAGGAAGGGTCTAAGGTTTGGAAGGGGAAGGATTTGGATATCATATCTCATGTTATAGGACGGGTCTCAGGTTTGGTATTAGAAGCATTGAGATATCAAGTCTCATGGTATAAGAAGGGTCTCAGAATTGGAATGGGAAGGAGTTGGATATCACATCTCAAGCTATAGGAAGCGTCTCAGGATTGGAATGGGAAGGAGTTTGATATCACATCTCATGCCATAGTATGGGTCCAGGTTTGGTAGAAGCATTGGGATATCACATCTCATGCTATAGGAAGGGTCTCAGGATTGGAATGGGAAGAAGTTGGATATCACATCTCAAGCTATAGGAAGGGTCTCAGGTTTGGTATAAGCATTGAGATATCACATCTCATGCTATAGGAAGGGTCTCAGGGTTGGAATGGGAAGGAGTTGTATATGACATCTCATGCCATAGGAAGGGTCTCAGGTTTGGTATAAGCATTGAGATATCACATCACATGCTATAGGAAGGGTCTCAGGATTGGAATGGGAAGGACTTGGATATCACATCACATGCTATAGGAAGGGTCTCAGGATTGGAATGGGAAGGACTTGGATATCACATCTCATGCTATAGGCAGG
This sequence comes from Ambystoma mexicanum, assembly GCF_040938575.1. Taxonomy (NCBI): domain Eukaryota; kingdom Metazoa; phylum Chordata; class Amphibia; order Caudata; family Ambystomatidae; genus Ambystoma; species Ambystoma mexicanum. The sequence continues at coordinate 724,555 of NW_027182517.1, read as the reverse complement.
GTCTCAGGTTTGGAAAGGGAAGGAGATGGATATCACATTTCATGTTAGAGGTAGGATCTCAGGTTTGGTATTAGAGGCAATGAGATATCACATCTCATGCTATCAGAAGGGTCTCAGGATTGGAATGGGAAGGAGTTGGATATCACATTTCATGCTAAAGGGAGGGTCTCAGGTTTGGAAGGGGAAGGATTTGGAAATCACATCTCATATTATAGGAAGGAACTCAGGTTTGGTATTAGAAGCATTGACATATCACATCTCATGCTATCGGAAGGATCTCAGGTTTGGTATAAGAGGCATTGAGATATCACATCTCATGCTATCATAAGGGTCTCAGGATTGGAATGGGAAGGAGTTGGATATCACATCTCATGTTATAGGAAGGATCTCAGGTTTGGTATTAGAAGCATTGAGACATCACATCTCATGCTATAGGAAGGGTCTCAGGATTGGAATGGGAAGGAGTTGGATATCACATCTCATGCTATAGGAAGGGTCTCAGGTTTGGTATAAGCATTGAGATATCACATCTCATGCTATAGGAAGGGTCTCAGGATTGGAATGGGAAGGATTTGGATATCACATCTTATGCTATAGGAAGGGTCTCAGGTTTGGTATAAGCACTGAGATATCACATCTCATGCTATAGGAAGGGTCTCAGGATTGGAATGGGAAGAAGTTGGATATCACATCTCATGCTATAGGAAGGGTCTCAGGTTTGGTATAAGCATTGAGATATCACATCTCATGCTATAGGAAGGGTCTCAGGGTTGGAATGGGAAGGAGTTGTATATGACATCTCATGCCATAGGAAGGGTCTCAGGTTTGGTATAAGCATTGAGATATCACATCACATGCTATAGGAAGGGTCTCACGATTGGAATGGGAAGGACTTGGATATCACATCTCATGCTATAGGCAGGGTCTCAGGGTTGGAAAGGGAAGGAGATGGATATCACATTTCATGTTAGAGGTAGGATCTCAGGTTTGGTATTAGAGGCATTGAGATATCACATCTCATGCTATCAGAAGGGTCTCAGGATTGGAATGGGAAGGAGTTGGATATCACATTTCATGCTAAAGGGAGGGTCTCAGGTTTGGAAGGGGAAGGATTTGGAAATCACATCTCATATTATAGGAAGGATCTCAGGTTTGGTATTAGAAGCATTGAGATATCACATCTCATGCTATCGGAAGGATCTCAGGTTTGGTATAAAAGGCATTGAGATATCACATCTCATGCTATCATAAGGGTCTCAGGATTGGAATGGGAAGGAGTTGGATATCACATCTCATGTTATAGGAAGGATCTCAGGTTTGGTATTAGAAGCATTGAGACATCACATCTCATGCTATAGGAAGGGTCTCAGGATTGGAATGGGAAGGAGTTGGATATCACATCTCATGCTATAGGAAGGGTCTCAGGTTTGGTATAAGCATTGAGATATCACATCTCATGCTATAGGAAGGGTCTCAGGATTGGAAAGGGAAGGATTTGGATATCACATCTTATGCTATAGGAAGGGTCTCAGGTTTGGTATAAGCATGGAGATATCACTTCTCATGCTATAGGAAGGGTCTCAGGATTGGAATGGGAAGGAGTTGGATATCCCATCTCATGCTATAGGAAGGGTCTCAGATTTGGTATAAGCATTGAGATATCACATCTCATGCTATAGGAAGGGTCTCAGGATTGGAATGGGAAGGAGTTGTATATGACATCTCAGGCCATAGGAAGGGTCTCAGATTTGGTATAAGCATTGAGATATCACATCTCATGATATCGGAAGGGTCTCAGGATTGGAATGGGAAGGAGTTGGATATCACATCTCATTATAAAGGAAGGGTCTAAGGTTTGGAAGGGGATGGATTTGGATATCACATCTCATGTTATAGGACGGGTCTCAGGTTTGGTATTAGAAGCATTGAGATATCAAGTGTCATGGTATAAGAAGGGTCTCAGAATTGGAATGGGAAGGAGTTGGATATCACACCTCAAGCTATAGGAAGCGTCTCAGGATTGGAATGGGAAGGAGTTTGATATCACATCTCATGCCATAGTATGGGTCTCAGGTTTGGTAGAAGCATTGGGATATCACATCTCATGCTATCGGAAGGGTATCAGTATTGGATTTGGAAGGAGTTGGATATCCCATCTCATGCTATAGGAAGGGTCTCAGGTTAGAATGGGAAGGAGTTGGATATCACATTTCATGTTATAGGAAGGGTCTCAGGATTGGAATGGGAAGGACTTGGATATCATATCTCATGCTATAGGAAGGCTCTCAGGTTTGGAAGGGGAAGGAGTTGGATATCACATTTCATGTTAGAGGAAGGATCTCAGGTTTGGTATTAGAGGCCTTGAGATATCACATCTCATGCTATAGGAAGGGTCTCAGGATTGGAATGGGAAGGAGTTGGATATCACATCTCATGCTATAGGAAGGGTCTCAGGTTTGGTATAAGAATTGAGATATCACATCTCATGCTATAGGAAGGGTCTCAGGGTTGGAATGGGAAGGAGTTGTATATGACATCTCATGCCATAGGAAGGGTCTCAGGTTTGGTATAAGCATTGAGATATCACATCACATGCTATAGGAAGGGTCTCAGGATTGGAATGGGAAGGACTTGGATATCACATCTCATGCTATAGGCAGGGTCTCAGGTTTGGAAAGGGAAGGAGATGGATATCACATTTCATGTTAGAGGTAGGATCTCAGGTTTGGTATTAGAGGCATTGAGATATCACATCTCATGCTATCAGAAGGGTCTCAGGATTGGAATGGGAAGGAGTTGGATATCAAATCTCATGCTAAAGGGATGGTCTAAGGTTTGGAAGGGGAGGGATTTGGACATCATATCTCATGTTATTGGAAGGATCTCAGGTTTGGTATTAGAAGCATTGAGATATCACATCTCATGCTATCGGAAGAGTCTTAGGTTTGGTATAAGCATTGAGATATCACATCTCTGCTATCGGAAGAGTCTCAGGATTGGAATGGGAAGGATTTGGATATCACAATTCATGTTATAGGGAGGGTCTCAGTTTTCATATTAGAAGCATTGAGATATCACATATGCTATTGGAAGGGTCTCAGTATTGGAATGGGAAGGAGTTGGATATCACATCTCATGTTATAGGGAGGGTCTCAGTTTTGATATTAGAAGCATTGAGATATCACATATGCTATTGGAAGGGTCTCAGTATTGGAATTGGAAGGAGTTGGATATCACATATGCTAAAGGAAAGGTCTCAGGTTTGGAATGGGAAGGAGTTGGATATCACGTCTCATGTTATAGGAAGGGTCTCAGGTTTGGAATGGGAAGGAGTTGAATATCACATCTCATGCTAAAGGAAGGGTCATCAGGTTCGGTATAAGCATTGAGATATCACATCTCTGCTATCGGAAGGGTCTCAGGATAGGAATGGGAAGGACGTAGATTTCACATCTCATACTATAGGGAGGGTCTCAGTTTTGATATTAGAAGCATTGAGCTATCACATCTCATGCTATCGGAAGGGTCTCAGGATTGGAATGGGATGGAGTTGGATATCACATCTCAAGCTATCTCAGGATTGTAATGGGAAGGAGTTTGATATCACATATCAAGCTATAGGAAGGGTCTCAGGTTTGGAAGGGGAAGGATTTGGATCTCACATCTCAAGCTATCTCAGGATTGGAATGGGAAGGAGTTTGATATTTCATCTCAAGCTATAGGAAGGGTCTCAGGTTTGGAAAGGGAAGGATTTGGATTTCACATCTCATGTTATAGGATGGTTCTCATGTTTGGTTTTAGAAGCATTGAGATATCACATCTCATGCTATGGGAAGGGTCTCAGGTTTGGAATGGGAAGGAGTTGGTTATCACATCTCATGCTAAAGGAAAGGTCTCAGGTCTGGAAGGGGAAGGATTTGGATCTCACATCTCATGTTTTAGGACGGGTCTCAGGTTTGGTATTAGAAGCATTGAACTATCACATCTCATGGTATAGGAAGGGTCCCAGGATTGGAATGGGAAGGAGTTGGATATCACATTGAATGGGAAGGAGTTTGATATCACATCTCAAGCTATAGGAAGGGCCTCATGTTTGGAATGGGAATGATTTGGATTTCACATCTCATGTTATAGGATGGTTCTCATGTTTGGTTTTAGAAGCATTGAAATATCACATCTCATGCTATCTGAAGGGTCTCAGGTTTGGAATGGGAAGGAGTTTGATATCACATCTCATGTTAGAGGTAGGATCTCAGGTTTGGTATTAGAGGCATTGAGATATGACATCTCATGCCATCAGAAGGGTCTCAGGATTGGAATGGGAAGGAGTTGGATATCACATCTCATGCTAAAGGGAGGGTCTAAGGTTTGGAAGGGGAAGGATTTGGACATCACATCTCATGTTATTGGAAGGATCTGAGGTTTGGTATTAGAAGCATTGAGATATCACATCTCATGCTATCGGAAGGGTCTCAGGTTTGGTATAAGCATTGAGATATCACATCTCTGCTATCGGAAGGGTCTCAGGATTGGAATGGGAAGGATTTGGATATCACATCTCATGTTATAGGAAGGGTCTCAGGTTTGGTATTAGAAGCATTGAGATATCACATCTCATGCTATATTAAGGGTCTCAGGAATGGAATGGGAAGGACTTGGATATCACATCTCATGATAAAGGAAGGGTCTAAGGTTTGGAAGGGGAAGGATTTGGATATCACATCTCATGTTATTGGACCGGTATCAGGTTTGGTATTAGAAGCATTGAGATATCAAGTCTCATCGTATAGGACGGGAGTTTGATATCACATCTCATGCCATGGTATGGGTCTCAGGTTTTGTAGAAGCATTGGGATATCACATCTCATGCTATTGGAAGGGTATCAGGATTGGATTTGGAAGGAGTTGGATATCCCATCTCATGTTATAGGAAGGGTCTCAGGATTGGAATGGGAAGGACTTGGATATCACATCTCATGTTATAGGAAGGATCTCAGGTTTTGTATTAGAAGCATTGAGATATCACATCTCATGCTATAGGAAGGGTCTCAGGATTGGAATGTGAAGCATTTGGATATCACATCTCATGCTAAAGGAAGGGTCTCAGGTTTGGTATAAGCATTGAGATATCACATCTCTGCTATCGGAAGGGTCTAAGGATTGGATTGGGAAGGAATTGGATATCCCTTCTCATGCTATAGGAAGGGTCTCAGGTTGGAATGGGTAGGAGTTGGATATCACATCTCATGTTATAGGAAGGGTCTCAAGATTGAAATGGGAAGGATTTGGATATCACATCTCTTGCTATAGGAAGGGTCTCAGGTTTTCTATTAGAAACATTGAGATATGACATCTCATGCTATAGGAAGGGTTTCAGTATTGGAATGGGAAGGATTTGGATATCACATCTCATGCTAAAGGAAGGGTCTCAGGTTTGGAAGGGGAAGGATTTGGATATCATATCTCATGTTATAGGACATATCTCATGTTATAGGACGGGTCCCAGGTTTGGTATTAGAAGCATTGAGATATCACATCTCATGGTATAGGAAGGGTCTCAGGATTGGAATGGGAAGGAGTTGGATCTCCCTTCTCATGCTACAGGAAGGGTCGCAGGTTGGAATGGGAAGGAGTTGGATATCACATCTCGTTATAGGAAGGGTCTCAGGATTGGAATGGGAAGGAATTGGATATCACATCTCTTGCTATAGGAAGGGTCTCAGGTTTGGAAGGGGAAGGATTTGGATATCATATCTCATGTTATAGGACCGGTCCCAGGTCTGGTATTAGAAGCATTGAGATATCACATTTCATGCTATAGGAGGAGTCTCAGGATTGGAATGGGCAGGAGTTGAATATCACCTCTCATGCTAAAGGAAGGGTATCAGGTTTGATAGAAGCATTGAGATATCACATCTCATGCTATAGGAAGGAACTCAGGATTGGAATGGGAAGGAGTTGGATATCACATCTAATGCCATAGGAAGGATCATCAGGTTTGGTATAAGCATTGAGATATCACATCTCTGCTATCGGAAGGGTCTCAGGATAGGAATGGTAAGGACTTAGAATTCACATCTCATACTATAGGGAGGGTCTCAGTTTTGATATTAGAAGCATTGAGCTATCACATCTCATGCTATCGGAAGGGTCTCAGGATTGGAATGGGATGGAGTTGGATATCACATCTCAAGCTATCTCAGGATTGGAATGGGAAGGAGTTTGATATTTCATCTCAAGCTATAGGAAGGGTCTCAGGTTTGGAAAGGGAAGGATTTGGATTTCACATCTCATGTTATAGGATGGTTCTCATGTTTGGTTTTAGAAGCATTGAGATATCACATCTCATGCTATCGGAAGGGTCTCAGGTTTGGAAAGGGAAGGATTTGGATTTCACATGTTATAGGATGGTTCTCAGGTTTGGTTTTAGAAGCATTAAATTATAACATCTCATGCTATAGGAAGGGTCTCAGGTTTGGAATGGGAATGATTTGGATTTCACATCTCATGTTATAGGATGGTTCTCATGTTTGGTTTTAGAAGCATTGAAATATCACATCTCATGCTATCTGAAGGGTCTCAGGTTTGGAATTGGAAGGAGTTTGATATCACATCTCATGTTAGAGGTAGGATCTCAGGTTTGGTATTAGAGGCATTGAGATATGACATCTCATGCCATCAGAAGGGTCTCAGGATTGGAATGGGAAGGAGTTGGATATCACATCTCATGCTAAAGGGAGGGTCTAAGGTTTGGAAGGGGAAGGATTTGGACATCACATCTCATGTTATTGGAAGGATCTGAGGTTTGGTATTAGAAGCATTGAGATATCACATCTCATGCTATCGGAAGGGTCTCAGGTTTGGTATAAGCATTGAGATATCACATCTCTGCTATCGGAAGGGTCTCAGGATTGGAATGGGAAGGATTTGGATATCACATCTCATGTTATAGGAAGGGTCTCAGGTTTGGTATTAGAAGCATTGAGATATCACATCTCATGCTATATTAAGGGTCTCAGGAATGGAATGGGAAGGACTTGGATATCACATCTCATGATAAAGGAAGGGTCTAAGGTTTGGAAGGGGAAGGATTTGGATATCACATCTCATGTTATTGGACCGGTCTCAGGTTTGGTATTAGAAGCATTGAGATATCAAGTCTCATGGTATAGGACGGGAGTTTGATATCACATCTCATGCCATGGTATGGGTCTCAGGTTTTGTAGAAGCATTGGGATATCACATCTCATGCTATTGGAAGGGTATCAGGATTGGATTTGGAAGGAGTTGGATATCCCATCTCATGCTATAGGAAGGGTCTCAGGTTGGAGTAGAAGGAGTTGGATATCACATCTCATGTTATAGGAAGGGTCTCAGGATTGGAATGGGAAGGACTTGGATATCACATCTCATGTTATAGGAAGGATCTCAGGTTTTGTATTAGAAGCATTGAGATATCACATCTCATGCTATAGGAAGGGTCTCAGGATTGGAATGTGAAGCATTTGGATATCACATCTCATGCTAAAGGAAGGGTCTCAGGTTTGGTATAAGCATTGAGATATCACATCTCTGCTATCGGAAGGGTCTAAGGATTGGATTGGGAAGGAATTGGATATCCCTTCTCATGCTATAGGAAGGGTCTCAGGTTGGAATGGGTAGGAGTTGGATATCACATCTCATGTTATAGGAAGGGTCTCAAGATTGAAATGGGAAGGATTTGGATATCACATCTCTTGCTATAGGAAGGGTCTCAGGTTTTCTATTAGAAACATTGAGATATGACATCTCATGCTATAGGAAGGGTTTCAGTATTGGAATGGGAAGGATTTGGATATCACATCTCATGCTAAAGGAAGGGTCTCAGGTTTGGAAGGGGAAGGATTTGGATATCATATCTCATGTTATAGGACATATCTCATGTTATAGGACGGGTCCCAGGTTTGGTATTAGAAGCATTGAGATATCACATCTCATGGTATAGGAAGGGTCTCAGGATTGGAATGGGAAGGAGTTGGATCTCCCTTCTCATGCTACAGGAAGGGTCTCAGGTTGGAATGGGAAGGAGTTGGATATCACATCTCGTTATAGGAAGGGTCTCAGGATTGGAATGGGAAGGAATTGGATATCACATCTCTTGCTATAGGAAGGGTCTCAGGTTTGGAAGGGGAAGGATTTGGATATCATATCTCATGTTATAGGACCGGTCCCAGGTCTGGTATTAGAAGCATTGAGATATCACATCTCATGCTATAGGAGGAGTCTCAGGATTGGAATGGGAAGGAGTTGGATATCACGTCTCATGATATAGGAAGGGTCTCAGGATTGGAATGGGCAGGAGTTGAATATCACCTCTCATGCTAAAGGAAGGGTATCAGGTTTGATAGAAGCATTGAGATATCACATCTCATGCTATAGGAAGGAACTCAGGATTGGAATGGGAAGGAGTTGGATATCACATCTAATGCCATAGGAAGGGTCATCAGGTTTGGTATAAGCATTGAGATATCACATCTCTGCTATCGGAAGGGTCTCAGGATAGAAATGGTAAGGACTTAGAATTCACATCTCATACTATAGGGAGGGTCTCAGTTTTGATATTAGAAGCATTGAGCTATCACATCTCATGCTATCGGAAGGGTCTCAGGATTGGAATGGGATGGAGTTGGATATCACATCTCAAGCTATCTCAGGATTGGAATGGGAAGGAGTTTGATATTTCATCTCAAGCTATAGGAAGGGTCTCAGGTTTGGAAAGGGAAGGATTTGGATTTCACATCTCATGTTATAGGATGGTTCTCATGTTTGGTTTTAGAAGCATTGAGATATCACATCTCATGCTATCGGAAGGGTCTCAGGATTGGAATGGGAAGGACTTGGATATCACATCTCATGCTATAGGCAGGGTCTCAGGTTTGGAAAGGGAAGGAGATGGATATCACATTTCATGTTAGAGGTAGGATCTCAGGTTTGGTATTAGAGGCATTGAGATATCACATCTCATGCTATCAGAAGGGTCTCAGGATTGGAATGGGAAGGAGTTGGATATCAAATCTCATGCTAAAGGGATGGTCTAAGGTTTGGAAGGGGAGGGATTTGGACATCATATCTCATGTTATTGGAAGGATCTCAGGTTTGGTATTAGAAGCATTGAGATATCACATCTCATGCTATCGGAAGAGTCTTAGGTTTGGTATAAGCATTGAGATATCACATCTCTGCTATCGGAAGGGTCTCAGGATTGGAATGGGAAGGATTTGGATATCACAATTCATGTTATAGGGAGGGTCTCAGTTTTCATATTAGAAGCATTGAGATATCACATATGCTATTGGAAGGGTCTCAGTATTGGAATGGGAAGGAGTTGGATATCACATCTCATGTTATAGGGAGGGTCTCAGTTTTGATATTAGAAGCATTGAGATATCACATATGCTATTGGAAGGGTCTCAGTATTGGAATTGGAAGGAGTTGGATATCACATATGCTAAAGGAAAGGTCTCAGGTTTGGAATGGGAAGGAGTTGGATATCACGTCTCATGTTATAGGAAGGGTCTCAGGTTTGGAATGGGAAGGAGTTGAATATCACATCTCATGCTAAAGGAAGGGTCATCAGGTTCGGTATAAGCATTGAGATATCACATCTCTGCTATCGGAAGGGTCTCAGGATAGGAATGGGAAGGACGTAGATTTCACATCTCATACTATAGGGAGGGTCTCAGTTTTGATATTAGAAGCATTGAGCTATCACATCTCATGCTATCGGAAGGGTCTCAGGATTGGAATGGGATGGAGTTGGATATCACATCTCAAGCTATCTCAGGATTGTAATGGGAAGGAGTTTGATATCACATATCAAGCAATAGGAAGGGTCTCAGGTTTGGAAGGGGAAGGATTTGGATCTCACATCTCAAGCTATCTCAGGATTGGAATGGGAAGGAGTTTGATATTTCATCTCAAGCTATAGGAAGGGTCTCAGGTTTGGAAAGGGAAGGATTTGGATTTCACATCTCATGTTATAGGATGGTTCTCATGTTTGGTTTTAGAAGCATTGAGATATCACATCTCATGCTATGGGAAGGGTCTCAGGTTTGGAATGGGAAGGAGTTGGTTATCACATCTCATGCTAAAGGAAAGGTCTCAGGTTTGGAAAGGGAAGGATTTGGATCTCACATCTCATGTTTTAGGACGGGTCTCAGGTTTGGTATTAGAAGCATTGAACTATCACATCTCATGGTATAGGAAGGGTCCCAGGATTGGAATGGGAAGGAGTTGGATATCACATTGAATGGGAAGGAGTTTGATATCACATCTCAAGCTATAGGAAGGGCCTCATGTTTGGAATGGGAATGATTTGGATTTCACATCTCATGTTATAGGATGGTTCTCATGTTTGGTTTTAGAAGCATTGAAATATCACATCTCATGCTATCTGAAGGGTCTCAGGTTTGGAATGGGAAGGAGTTTGATATCACATCTCATGTTAGAGGTAGGATCTCAGGTTTGGTATTAGAGGCATTGAGATATGACATCTCATGCCATCAGAAGGGTCTCAGGATTGGAATGGGAAGGAGTTGGATATCACATCTCATGCTAAAGGGAGGGTCTAAGGTTTGGAAGGGGAAGGATTTGGACATCACATCTCATGTTATTGGAAGGATCTGAGGTTTGGTATTAGAAGCATTGAGATATCACATCTCATGCTATCGGAAGGGTCTCAGGTTTGGTATAAGCATTGAGATATCACATCTCTGCTATCGGAAGGGTCTCAGGATTGGAATGGGAAGGATTTGGATATCACATCTCATGTTATAGGAAGGGTCTCAGGTTTGGTATTAGAAGCATTGAGATATCACATCTCATGCTATATTAAGGGTCTCAGGAATGGAATGGGAAGGACTTGGATATCACATCTCATGATAAAGGAAGGGTCTAAGGTTTGGAAGGGGAAGGATTTGGATATCACATCTCATGTTATTGGACCGGTCTCAGGTTTGGTATTAGAAGCATTGAGATATCAAGTCTCATGGTATAGGACGGGAGTTTGATATCACATCTCATGCCATGGTATGGGTCTCAGGTTTTGTAGAAGCATTGGGATATCACATCTCATGCTATTGGAAGGGTATCAGGATTGGATTTGGAAGGAGTTGGATATCCCATCTCATGCTATAGGAAGGGTCTCAGGTTGGAGTAGAAGGAGTTGGATATCACATCTCATGTTATAGGAAGGGTCTCAGGATTGGAATGGGAAGGACTTGGATATCACATCTCATGTTATAGGAAGGATCTCAGGTTTTGTATTAGAAGCATTGAGATATCACATCTCATGCTATAGGAAGGGTCTCAGGATTGGAATGTGAAGCATTTGGATATCACATCTCATGCTAAAGGAAGGGTCTCAGGTTTGGTATAAGCATTGAGATATCACATCTCTGCTATCGGAAGGGTCTAAGGATTGGATTGGGAAGGAATTGGATATCCCTTCTCATGCTATAGGAAGGGTCTCAGGTTGGAATGGGTAGGAGTTGGATATCACATCTCATGTTATAGGAAGGGTCTCAAGATTGAAATGGGAAGGATTTGGATATCACATCTCTTGCTATAGGAAGGGTCTCAGGTTTTCTATTAGAAACATTGAGATATGACATCTCATGCTATAGGAAGGGTTTCAGTATTGGAATGGGAAGGATTTGGATATCACATCTCATGCTAAAGGAAGGGTCTCATGTTTGGTTTGGAAGGGGAAGGATTTGGATATCATATCTCATGTTATAGGACATATCTCATGTTATAGGACGGGTCCCAGGTTTGGTATTAGAAGCATTGAGATATCACATCTCATGGTATAGGAAGGGTCTCAGGATTGGAATGGGAAGGAGTTGGATCTCCCTTCTCATGCTACAGGAAGGGTCTCAGGTTGGAATGGGAAGGAGTTGGATATCACATCTCGTTATAGGAAGGGTCTCAGGATTGGAATGGGAAGGAATTGGATATCACATCTCTTGCTATAGGAAGGGTCTCAGGTTTGGAAGGGGAAGGATTTGGATATCATATCTCATGTTATAGGACCGGTCCCAGGTCTGGTATTAGAAGCATTGAGATATCACATCTCATGCTATAGGAGGAGTCTCAGGATTGGAATGGGCAGGAGTTGAATATCACCTCTCATGCTAAAGGAAGGGTATCAGGTTTGATAGAAGCATTGAGATATCACATCTCATGCTATAGGAAGGAACTCAGGATTGGAATGGGAAGGAGTTGGATATCACATCTAATGCCATAGGAAGGGTCATCAGGTTTGGTATAAGCATTGAGATATCACATCTCTGCTATCGGAAGGGTCTCAGGATAGGAATGGTAAGGACTTAGAATTCACATCTCATACTATAGGGAGGGTCTCAGTTTTGATATTAGAAGCATTGAGCTATCACATCTCATGCTATCGGAAGGGTCTCAGGATTGGAATGGGATGGAGTTGGATATCACATCTCAAGCTATCTCAGGATTGGAATGGGAAGGAGTTTGATATTTCATCTCAAGCTATAGGAAGGGTCTCAGGTTTGGAAAGGGAAGGATTTGGATTTCACATCTCATGTTATAGGATGGTTCTCATGTTTGGTTTTAGAAGCATTGAGATATCACATCTCATGCTATCGGAAGGGTCTCAGGTTTGGAAAGGGAAGGATTTGGATTTCACATGTTATAGGATGGTTCTCAGGTTTGGTTTTAGAAGCATTAAATTATAACATCTCATGCTATAGGAAGGGTCTCAGGTTTGGAATGGGAATGATTTGGATTTCACATCTCATGTTATAGGATGGTTCTCATGTTTGGTTTTAGAAGCATTGGAATATCACATCTCATGCTATCTGAAGGGTCTCAGGTTTGGAATGGGAAGGAGTTTGATATCACATCTCATGTTAGAGGTAGGATCTCAGGTTTGGTATTAGAGGCATTGAGATATGACATCTCATGCCATCAGAAGGGTCTCAGGATTGGAATGGGAAGAAGTTGGATATCACATCTCATGCTAAAGGGAGGGTCTAAGGTTTGGAAGGGGAAGGATTTGGACATCACATCTCATGTTATTGGAAGGATCTGAGGTTTGGTATTAGAAGCATTGAGATATCACATCTCATGCTATCGGAAGGGTCTCAGGTTTGGTATAAGCATTGAGATATCACATCTCTGCTATCGGAAGGGTCTCAGGATTGGAATAGGAAGGATTTGGATATCACATCTCATGTTATAGGAAGGGTCTCAGGTTTGGTATTAGAAGCATTGAGATATCACATCTCATGCTATATTAAGGGTCTCAGGAATGGAATGGGAAGGACTTGGATATCACATCTCATGATAAAGGAAGGGTCTAAGGTTTGGAAGGGGAAGGATTTGGATATCACATCTCATGTTATTGGACCGGTCTCAGGTTTGGTATTAGAAGCATTGAGATATCAAGTCTCATGGTATAGGACGGGAGTTTGATATCACATCTCATGCCATGGTATGGGTCTCAGGTTTTGTAGAAGCATTGGGATATCACATCTCATGCTATTGGAAGGGTATCAGGATTGGATTTGGAAGGAGTTGGATATCCCATCTCATGCTATAGGAAGGGTCTCAGGTTGGAGTAGAAGGAGTTGGATATCACATCTCATGTTATAGGAAGGGTCTCAGGATTGGAATGGGAAGGACTTGGATATCACATCTCATGTTATAGGAAGGATCTCAGGTTTTGTATTAGAAGCATTGAGATATCACATCTCATGCTATAGGAAGGGTCTCAGGATTGGAATGTGAAGCATTTGGATATCACATCTCATGCTAAAGGAAGGGTCTCAGGTTTGGTATAAGCATTGAGATATCACATCTCTGCTATCGGAAGGGTCTAAGGATTGGATTGGGAAGGAATTGGATATCCCTTCTCATGCTATAGGAAGGGTCTCAGGTTGGAATGGGTAGGAGTTGGATATCACATCTCATGTTATAGGAAGGGTCTCAAGATTGAAATGGGAAGGATTTGGATATCACATCTCTTGCTATAGGAAGGGTCTCAGGTTTTCTATTAGAAACATTGAGATATGACATCTCATGCTATAGGAAGGGTTTCAGTATTGGAATGGGAAGGATTTGGATATCACATCTCATGCTAAAGGAAGGGTCTCAGGTTTGGAAGGGGAAGGATTTGGATATCATATCTCATGTTATAGGACATATCTCATGTTATAGGACGGGTCCCAGGTTTGGTATTAGAAGCATTGAGATATCACATCTCATGGTATAGGAAGGGTCTCAGGATTGGAATGGGAAGGAGTTGGATCTCCCTTCTCATGCTACAGGAAGGGTCTCAGGTTGGAATGGGAAGGAGTTGGATATCACATCTCGTTATAGGAAGGGTCTCAGGATTGGAATGGGAAGGAATTGGATATCACATCTCTTGCTATAGGAAGGGTCTCAGGTTTGGAAGGGGAAGGATTTGGATATCATATCTCATGTTATAGGACCGGTCCCAGGTCTGGTATTAGAAGCATTGAGATATCACATCTCATGCTATAGGAGGAGTCTCAGGATTGGAATGGGAAGGAGTTGGATATCACGTCTCATGATATAGGAAGGGTCTCAGGATTGGAATGGGCAGGAGTTGAATATCACCTCTCATGCTAAAGGAAGGGTCATCAGGTTTGGTATAAGCATTGAGATATCACATCTCTGCTATCGGAAGGGTCTCAGGATAGGAATGGTAAGGACTTAGAATTCACATCTCATACTATAGGGAGGGTCTCAGTTTTGATATTAGAAGCATTGAGCTATCACATCTCATGCTATCGGAAGGGTCTCAGGATTGGAATGGGATGGAGTTGGATATCACATCTCAAGCTATCTCAGGATTGGAATGGGAAGGAGTTTGATATTTCATCTCAAGCTATAGGAAGGGTCTCAGGTTTGGAAAGGGAAGGATTTGGATTTCACATCTCATGTTATAGGATGGTTCTCATGTTTGGTTTTAGAAGCATTGAGATATCACATCTCATGCTATCGGAAGGGTCTCAGGTTTGGAAAGGGAAGGATTTGGATTTCACATGTTATAGGATGGTTCTCAGGTTTGGTTTTAGAAGCATTAAATTATAACATCTCATGCTATAGGAAGGGTCTCAGGTTTGGAATGGGAAGGAGTTGGATATCACATCTCTGCTATCTGAAGGGTCTCAGGATTGGAATGGGAAGGAGTTGGATATCCCATCTCGTTATAGGAAGGGTCTCAGGTTTGGTATTAGAAGCAATGAGATATCACATCTCATGCTATAGGAAGGGTCTAAGGTTTGGAAGGGGACGGATTTGGGTATCACATCTCATGTTATAGGACCGGTCTCAGGTTTGGTATTTGAAGCATTGAGATATCAAGTCTCATGGTATAGGACGGGTCTCAGAATTGGAATGAGAAGGAGTTGGATATCACATCTCAAGCTATAGGAAGGGTCTCATGATTGGAATGGGAAGGAGTTGGATATCACATCTCATGTTATAGGAAGGGTCTCAGGATTGGAATGGGAAGGACTTGGATATCACATCTCATTCTATAGGAAGGCTCTCAGGGTTGGAAGGGGAAGGAGTTGGATATCACATTTCATGTTAGAGGTAGGATCTCAGGTTTGGTTTTAGAGGCATTGAGATATCACATCTCATGCCATCAGAAGGGTCTCAGGATTGGAATGGGAAGGAGTTGGATATCACATCTCATGTTATAGGAAGGACCTTAGGTTTGGTATTAGAAGCATTGAGATATCACATCTCATGCTATAGGAAGGGTCTCGGGATTGGAATGGGAAGGAGTTGGATATCACATCTCATGTTATTGGAAGGATCTCAGGTTTGGTATTAGAAGCATTGAGATATCACATCTCATGCTATCGGAAGGGTCTTAGGTTTGGTATAAGCATTGAGATATCACATCTCTGCTATCGGAAGGGTCTCAGGATTGGAATGGGAAGGATTTGGATATCATAATTCATGTTATAGGAAGGGTCTCAGGTTTGGTATTAGAAGCATTGAGATATCACATCTCATGCTATAGGAAGGGTCTCAGGATTGGAATGGGAAGGACTTGGATATCACATCTCATGTTATAGGAAGGGTCTCAGGTTTGGTATTAGAAGCATTGAGATATCACATCTCATGCTATAGGAAGGGTCTCAGGAATGGAATGGGAAGGACTTGGATATCACATCTCATGATAAAGGAAGGGTCTAAGGTTTGGAAGGGGAAGGATTTGGATATCACATCTCATGTTATTGGACCGGTCTCAGGTTTGGTATTAGAAGCATTGAGATATCAAGTCTCATGGTATAGGACGGGAGTTTGATATCACATCTCATGCCATGGTATGGGTCTCAGGTTTTGTAGAAGCATTGGTATATCACATCTCATGCTATCGGAAGGGTATCAGGATTGGATTTGGAAGGAGTTGGATATCCCATCTCATGCTATAGGAAGGGTCTCAGGTTGGAATAGAAGGAGTTGGATATCACATCTCATGTTATAGGAAGGGTCTCAGGATTGGAATGGGAAGGACTTGGATATCACATCTCATGCTGTAGGAAGGGTCTCAGGTTTGGAAAAGGAAGGAGTTGGATATCACATTTCATGTTAGAGGTAGGATCTCAGGTTTGGTATTAGAGGCATTGAGATATCAGATCTCATGCTATCAGAAGGGTATCAGGATTGGAATGGGAAGGAGTTGGATATCACATCTCATGCTAAAGGGAGGGTCTCAGGTTTGGAATGGGAAGGATTTGGATATCACATCTCATGTTATAGGAAGGACCTTAGGTTTGGTATTAGAAGCATTGAGATATCACATCTCATGCTATAGGAAGGGTCTCGGGATTGGAATGGGAAGGAGTTGGATATCACATCTCATGTTATAGGAAGGATCTCAGGTTTGGTATTAGAAGCATTGAGATAACACATCTCATGCTATAGGAAGGGTCTCAGGATTGGAATGGGAGGAGCTATATATCACATCTCATGCTCAAGGAAGGGTCTCAGGTTTGGAAGGGGAAGGATTTGGATATCACATCTCATGTTATAGGACGGGTCTCAGGTTTGGTATTAGAAGCATTGTGATATCACATCTCATGCTATAGGATGTGTCTCAGGATTGGAATGGGAAGGAGTTGGATATCACATCTCATGCTATAGGAAGGGTTTCAGGTTTGGTAGAAGCATTGAGATATCACATCTCATGCTATAGGAAGAGTCTCAGGTTTGGGAAGGGAAGGATTTGGATTTCACATCTCATGTTATAGGATGGTTTTCATGTTTGGTTTTTGAAGCATTGAGATATCACATCTCATGCTATAGGAAGGGTCTCAGGAATGGAATGGGAAGGACTTGGATATCACATCTCATGATAAAGGAAGGGTCTAAGGTTTGGAAGGGGAAGGATTTGGATATCACATCTCATGTTATTGGACCGGTCTCAGGTTTGGTATTAGAAGCATTGAGATATCAAGTCTCATGGTATAGGACGGGAGTTTGATATCACATCTCATGCCATGGTATGGGTCTCAGGTTTTGTAGAAGCATTGGTATATCACATCTCATGCTATCGGAAGGGTATCAGGATTGGATTTGGAAGGAGTTGGATATCCCATCTCATGCTATAGGAAGGGTCTCAGGTTGGAATAGAAGGAGTTGGATATCACATCTCATGTTATAGGGAGGGTCTCAGGATTGGAATGGGAAGGACTTGGATATCACATCTCATGCTGTAGGAAGGGTCTCAGGTTTGGAAAAGGAAGGAGTTGGATATCACATTTCATGTTAGAGGTAGGATCTCAGGTTTGGTATTAGAGGCATTGAGATATCAGATCTCATGCTATCAGAAGGGTATCAGGATTGGAATGGGAAGGAGTTGGATATCACATCTCATGCTAAAGGGAGGGTCTCAGGTTTGGAATGGGAAGGATTTGGATATCACATCTCATGTTATAGGAAGGACCTTAGGTTTGGTATTAGAAGCATTGAGATATCACATCTCATGCTATAGGAAGGGTCTCGGGATTGGAATGGGAAGGAGTTGGATATCACATCTCATGTTATAGGAAGGATCTCAGGTTTGGTATTAGAAGCATTGAGATATCACATCTCATGCTATAGGAAGGGTCTCAGGATTGGAATGGGAGGAGCTATATATCACATCTCATGCTCAAGGAAGGGTCTCAGGTTTGGAAGGGGAAGGATTTGGATATCACATCTCATGTTATAGGACGGGTCTCAGGTTTGGTATTAGAAGCATTGTGATATCACATCTCATGCTATAGGATGTGTCTCAGGATTGGAATGGGAAGGAGTTGGATATCACATCTCATGTTATAGGATGGTTCTCATGTTTGGTTTTTGAAGCATTGAGATATCACATCTCATGCTATCGGAAGGGTCTCAGGTTTGGAATGGGAAGGAGTTGGATATCAGATCTCCTGTTATAGGAAGGGTCTCAGGTTTGGAATGGGAAGGAGTTGGATATGACATCTCTTGTTATAGGGAGGGTCTCAGAATTTGAATGGTAAGGAGTTGGATATCACATCTCATGCTATAGGAAGGGTCTCAGGTTGGAATGGGAAGGAGTTGGATATCACATCTCATGTTATATACAGGAAGGGTCTCAGGATTTGAATGGGAAGGATTTGGATATCACATCTCTTGCTATAGGAAGGGTCTCAGGTTTTTTATTAGAAACATTGAGATATCACATCTCATGCTATAGGAAGGGTTTTAGGATTGGAATTGGAAGTATTTGGATATCACATCTCATGCTAAAGGAAGGGTCTCAGGTTTGGAAGGGGAAGGATTTGGATATCACATCTCATCCAATAGGAAGGGTCTCAGGTTTGGAATGGGAAGGAATTGGATATCACATCTCATGTTATAGGAAGGGTCTCAGGTTTTTTATTAGAAACATTGAGATATCACATCTCATGTTATAGGACGGTTCCCAGGTTTGGTATTAGAAGCATTGAGATATCACATCTCATGGTATAGGAAGGGTCTCAGGGTTGGAATGGGAAGGAGTTGGATATCACATCTCATCCAATAGGAAGGGTCTCAGGTTTGGAATGGGAAGGAATTGGATATCACATCTCATGTTATAGGAAGGATCTCAGGTTTGGTATTAGAAGCATTGAGATATCACATCTCATGCTATAGGAAGGGTCTCAGGATTGGAATGTGAAGGATTTGGATATCACATCTCATGCTAAAGGAAGGGTCTCAGGTTTGGTAGAAGCATTGAGATATCACATCTCATGCTATAGGAAGGGTCTCAGGATTTGAATGGCAAGGAGTTGGATATCACATCTCATGCCATAGGATGCGTCTCAGGTTTGGTATAAGCATTGAGATATCACATCTCTGCTATCGGAAGGTTCTCAGGATTGGATTGGGAAGGAGTTGGATATCCCTTCCCATGCTATAGGAAGTGTCTCAGGTTGGAATGGGAAGGAGTTGAATATCACATCTCATGTTATAGGAAGGGTCTCAGGATTGGAATGGGAAGGATTTGGATATCACATCTCTTGCTATAGGAAGGGTCTCAGGATTGGAATGGGAAGGATTTGGATATCACATCTCATGTCATAGGAAGGATCTCAGGTTTGGTATTAGAAGCATTGATATATCACATCTCATGCTATAGGAATGGTCTCAGGATTGGAATGGGTAGGAGTTGGATATTACATTCTTGCTATAGTAAGGGTCTCATGTTTGGAATGGGAAGGAGTTGGATATCACATATGCTATAGGAAGTGTCTCAGGTTTGGAACGGGAAGGAGTTGGATATCACATCTCATGTTATAGGAAGGGTCTCAGGTTTGGTATAAGCATTGAGATATCACATCTCTGCTATCAGGAGTGGCTCAGGATTGGAATGGGAAGGAGTTGGATATCCCATCTCATGTTAAAGGACGGGTCTCTGGTTTGGTATTAGAATCATTGAGATATCACATCGCATGCTGTAGGAAGGGTCTAAGGATTGGAATGGGATGGACTTGGATATCACATCTCATGCTATAGGTAGGCTCTCAGGTTTGGTATAAGCATTGAGATATCACATCTCATGCTATAGGAAGGGTCTCAGGATTGGAATGGGAAGGATTTGGATATCACATCTCATGCTATAGGAAGGGTCTCAGATTTGGTATAAGCATTGAGATATCACATCTCATGCTATAGGAAGGGTCTCAGGATTGGAATGGGAAGGAGTTGTATATGACATCTCAAGCCTTAGGAAGGGTCTCAGGTTTGGTATAAGCATTGAGATATCACATCTCTGCTATCGGAAGGGTCTCAGGATTGGAATGGGAAGGAGTTGGATATCCCATCTCATGTTATAGGAAGGGTCTCAGGTTTGGTATTAGAAGCATTGAGATATCACATCTCATGCTATAGGAAGGGTCTCAGGATTGGAATGGGAAGGAGTTGGATATCACATCTCATTATAAAGGAAGGGTCTAAGGTTTGGAAGGGGAAGGATTTGGATATCACATCTCATGTTATAGGACGGGTCTCAGGTTTGGTATTAGAAGCATTGAGATATCAAGTCTCATGGGATAAGAAGGGTCTCAGAATTGGAATGGGAAGGAGTTGGATATCACATCTCAAGCTATAGGAAGCGTCTCAGGATTGGAATGGGAAGGAGTTTGATATCACATCTCATGCCATAGTATGGGTCTCAGGTTTGGTAGAAGCATTGGGATATCACATCTCATGCTATAGTAAGGGTCTCAGGATTGGAATGGGAAGAAGTTGGATATCACATCTCAAGCTATAGGAAGGGTCTCAGGTTTGGTATAAGCATTGAGATATCACATATCATGCTATAGGAAGGGTCTCAGGGTTGGAATGGGAAGGAGTTGTATATGACATCTCATGCCATAGGAAGGGTCTCAGGTTTGGTATAAGCATTGAGATATCACATCACATGCTATAGGAAGGGTCTCAGGATTGGAATGGGAAGGACTTGGATATCACATCACATGCTATAGGAAGGGTCTCAGGATTGGAATGGGAAGGACTTGGATATCACATCTCATGCTATAGGCAGGGTCTCAGGTTTGGAAAGGGAAGGAGATGGATATCACATTTCATGTTAGAGGTAGGATCTCAGGTTTGGTATTAGAGGCAATGAGATATCACATCTCATGCTATCAGAAGGGTCTCAGGATTGGAATGGGAAGGAGTTGGATATCACATTTCATGCTAAAGGGAGGGTCTCAGGTTTGGAAGGGGAAGGATTTGGAAATCACATCTCATATTATAGGAAGGATCTCAGGTTTGGTATTAGAAGCATTGAGATATCACATCTCATGCTATCGGAAGGATCTCAGGTTTGGTATAAGAGGCATTGAGATATCACATCTCATGCTATCATAAGGGTCTCAGGATTGGAATGGGAAGGAGTTGGATATCACATCTCATGTTATAGGAAGGATCTCAGGTTTGGTATTAGAAGCATTGAGACATCACATCTCATGCTATAGGAAGGGTCTCAGGATTGGAATGGGAAGGAGTTGGATATCACATCTCATGCTATAGGAAGGGTCTCAGGTTTGGTATAAGCATTGAGATATCACATCTCATGCTATAGGAAGGGTCTCAGGATTGGAATGGGAAGGATTTGGATATCACATCTTATGCTATAGGAAGGGTCTCAGGTTTGGTATAAGCACTGAGATATCACATCTCATGCTATAGGAAGGGTCTCAGGATTGGAATGGGAAGAAGTTGGATATCACATCTCATGCTATAGGAAGGGTCTCAGGTTTGGTATAAGCATTGAGATATCACATCTCATGCTATAGGAAGGGTCTCAGGGTTGGAATGGGAAGGAGTTGTATATGAGATCTCATGCCATAGGAAGGATCTCAGGTTTGGTATAAGCATTGAGATATCACATCACATGCTATAGGAAGGGTCTCACGATTGGAATGGGAAGGACTTGGATATCACATCTCATGCTATAGGCAGGGTCTCAGGGTTGGAAAGGGAATGAGATGGATATCACATTTCATGTTAGAGGTAGGATCTCAGGTTTGGTATTAGAGGCATTGAGATATCACATCTCATGCTATCAGAAGGGTCTCAGGATTGGAATGGGAAGGAGTTGGATATCACATTTCATGCTAAAGGGAGGGTCTCAGGTTTGGAAGGGGAAGGATTTGGAAATCACATCTCATATTATAGGAAGGATCTCAGGTTTGGTATTAGAAGCATTGAGATATCACATCTCATGCTATCGGAAGGATCTCAGGTTTGGTATAAGAGGCATTGAGATATCACATCTCATGCTATCATAAGGGTCTCAGGATTGGAATGGGAAGGAGTTGGATATCACATCTCATGTTATAGGAAGGATCTCAGGTTTGGTATTAGAAGCATTGAGACATCACATCTCATGCTATAGGAAGGGTCTCAGGATTGGAATGGGAAGGAGTTGGATATCACATCTCATGCTATAGGAAGGGTCTCAGGTTTGGTATAAGCATTGAGATATCACATCTCATGCTATAGGAAGGGTCTCAGGATTGGAAAGGGAAGGATTTGGATATCACATCTTATGCTATAGGAAGGGTCTCAGGTTTGGTATAAGCATGGAGATATCACTTCTCATGCTATAGGAAGGGTCTCAGGATTGGAATGGGAAGGAGTTGGATATCCCATCTCATGCTATAGGAAGGGTCTCAGATTTGGTATGAGCATTGAGATATCACATCTCATGCTATAGGAAGGGTCTCAGGATTGGAATGGGAAGGAGTTGTATATGACATCTCAGGCCATAGGAAGGGTCTCAGATTTGGTATAAGCATTGAGATATCACATCTCATGATGTCGGAAGGGTCTCAGGATTGGAATGGGAAGGAGTTGGATATCACATCTCATTATAAAGGAAGGGTCTAAGGTTTGGAAGGGGATGGATTTGGATATCACATCTCATGTTATAGGACGGGTCTCAGGTTTGGTATTAGAAGCATTGAGATATCAAGTGTCATGGTATAAGAAGGGTCTCAGAATTGGAATGGGAAGGAGTTGGATATCACATCTCAAGCTATAGGAAGCGTCTCAGGATTGGAATGGGAAGGAGTTTGATATCACATCTCATGCCATAGTATGGGTCTCAGGTTTGGTAGAAGCATTGGGATATCACATCTCATGCTATCGGAAGGGTATTGTTAGGAAAGATTTCGTTATTGTAGGGAACTTTCCTTCCATGTGGCAACCCCTAAACTTTTTGCTATTGTTTTCAACCTGTTTTCTTGACTTTGCCAGAGAAGTACAGCCTTCTGCCGTACTCCTCTGGGCTTTCGCTCCTTTCTTACGGGGAAACTGACATGCCCTTAAGACAGTCAGTACCGGGGAACGCTGTTTCCCGTAGTTTCTTTTATCGTGTCGCCATTTTAGTGCAACACGACACAAGAGGGCACTGTAAGCTAAGTTACAGCTCTCTTGGGTCTCTAGCCTTCTACAGACCCTAGACACTCTTGTAGGATGGTTTTTGGATCGGTGCAAGTCATTCAGGGACTGGGCTGGTGGCAGCGATCATTTGGTTTATTTTGAGCTCCTTTTGCCGTTCTGAGCACCTTTTTGCCGCGAACACAAAAGGGTGGCCCGGCTACACAAAATGGCCGGACCACGAGGCTCCTTTGTCTCGTCCACTGTCCGTCTTGCTCCCTTTACCTTCCCCCGGGTCAGGCGACCCGGGGCCTTCCTTATTTGGGCATGTAGTTTCCCGCGAAACACGGTTGCTTTCGCGGGCTTCTACATGTCGTTTGAGTGCCCCCAGGATGTGGGCTGGGCTGTCTGGTCCCAATACACATCCTGGGTGCCAGAGAGTCTAGGGTGGTGTGAATGCCTGGGACCACTGTGGTCCGTGATTGGTCCACGTATGGTATGGGTGTTGATGAGCGGATCTCCCATTGGCTCCCCTCCGTTTTGGCGCGAAGGGAACCGTGGATAAGAGGGAGCTGGAAACACCACTACCATGTCGATCTCCTGAGTTCTTACGAACCCAGGGATACAGGAGCCAAGTATCCTGCGAACACGAGGCTGGACCGAGGAATCGCTGGTGACCCCCTGAAGAACTTCTGCTCCTCATTGCTGTCGTCCGGTGAAGCCCTTTCCACCTAAGATCGAACAAGAAGGCCTGTACTGGCGCTTCGACCTATTGGAATAGCAGGACCAGCTATTCCCGGCACCTTCATCAACTCCTGCCGTAAGCCTTCGGAAGTGTCTCTGGGCCATCCAGTTGACTGACCAGCTTACTAAGGAGTCCTGCTCTGTAATCGCCGACAGGTTGGGTGGTATTCTGAGTCCGGGGCATGCTCACACGCTTCGTTTGCTTAGCAGTCCTAAGCTAGAGGTGAGCGGTGCTCGTTTGGCTTGAATACACCCGGCCGTTCCGTTGCCCTGCTGTGGCGACAAAACTGTGCTTGTTTCTTCGATCGGGACGTCTTTTTACTCTGCACGACGACGAGACGTTCCCTGCTCTTCAGAACCTGCCAGAAGCTGTATCTATCGAGGAGAAGCTCGGGCCTGCTTGCTTCGGGGACCGGTGAGTAGATTAGCTAGGATCTGGTCGCCCTCCTGCAGTGCCCCTTGCTTTTCCCCGCTGTAAATACAGCACCCCTTGTCCGTACTCGCGCCCTGCTTCTGCCTCACAGTGGAGGCTGCGCTAGAGTCGCGGACCGTGTTCTCCTTCATTAGAGCTCCCTACAGAGCTGTTCAACGTCCTCCGAAGAGCTTCACCTTCTGCCCATTGGCACCGGCGTGTGCAGGTACTTTTGAGCGCTAGGCTCCACTCTTCGTAGGGATTGGACTACCATCTAGTTAGGGGCCTCAGAAGGCGGACATATCACACGCATTGGTTCGCACTGCCTGTTTTCCTTCCCCTGCAGGTGGATAACATATTTCGTGCTGCTAATGCTGTGAAACTGTGTATTCTGTATATATATTGGGTGGATAGTGTATGTGTTGGTTTAATATCGTTGTATATTGCTGCTTTTACTGTAGTTATTAGTTTCAAGGCCTTATAATAAATGTGTATCTATTTTTGATATAAACAACTGTTTGGAGTAGTTTGTAAGCGCTCTTGCTTTGTGTGCTCACTGTGGGCTTTCAGTCACCCTCACCCCTCTTGAGACCTAGTCTTGACCGCCGCGATCGCTACCTTGATTGGTCTGGCTTGTCCAGAGGTTACCCTGTTCCAAGTAATTAGGTTGGCCTTCTGAACCTCTGCGCCACCAGGACAGAGTTCAGAAATCCGTCTTAACAAATTGGTGTACAGCGGTGGGATACGACTGAAGGTATCCAGTGTTGCGCACGAGCTAAGGCGTTTTCAGGTTATTCCAACCAGGACACGCAGTAAAGTATTGAATATAACGTTAAAAAGGCCATAGTCCTATCGACAGTATGGAAACGAATACTTTATTAACCTTAAATGCTTCGAAATCTGAAACATTGAAGAAGATGTGTGCGGAGAGAGGGGTTTCCTCTCAAGGCACTAAATTGGAAATGATCCAGAGAATCGTGGCGTGGCAAGAAGCGCAGCTTGACGCTATAACTTCCGAGGACAGTGCAGAAGGTGGTGGGGCTGCTCTCACTGGCAGAACCGACGGTTCTGCCGCTGCACTGATCCATCACGACCACGAGGACAGGGAGGATGTAATGTCTAACGTTTCCTCTGCCAGTGTTGATGGGGAGGCTATGCTTGAATTCAAGAAGCAAGAGCTGCGGTTTAGGCAGCAGGAGCTTGAATTCAGCATAGCCAAACTGAAAATCGACCAGGCAGAAAAACAAAAAGACAGGGATCACCAGTTGGAACTGGCCAAGCTTCAGTTCGCAAATGGGTCCAAGGGTCCTGGACATGGTTCTGGGGCTTCCTCTCATCCACGGTTTCCAAAAGATCTGCTCAGTGTGTATGAGGAACGAAATGACATTATGGACTGGTTAAATGCGTTTGAGTATGCATGCGAGGTTCAAGAGGTTGATAATGCGGATAAGATTGCATGGTTACTCAGCAGACTGCCCCATTCTGGTTGCAGTGCCATTATGGAAATGTCGAAGGCTGAGCGCGCTGATTTTGCAATGTTGAAGCAGACTCTCATTTTAAAGTTTGGGAAGACTCCGACCCAATATTTGAAAAGGTTTAGAGAGTATAAGAAAAAGGAAGGTGGTACTTGGGTGTCGTATGTAGCTGAGTCCCTGAAAAACTTGACTGGCTGGGTTGAAGGTTATAAGGTTTCTACCTTCGAAGGCATGATCAATCTGGTCATGCTGGAACACATTTTTGCTTCTTCTTCCCCGGAGCTTAAGCAGCATTTGGCCGATTCGAAGGAGATAGATCCTAAGAAGCTGGCCATTGCAGCAGATTTATGGGTGTCACATCGAGTGTCCCATAAGGACAAAACTCATCCTGGTAAGCAGGAGGAAGGGAAAAAGTCCAAAGATGTGGAGGGTGGGGAATCTGCTAAATCTTCTTCCCATAAGGGCCACAAAAAGAAAAATAAGGGTAAGCCATCCGAGAACTCACAGGGTAGTGGAGGTTCGCCTCCGAAACAGAACTCTGGTTATAATAAGCCTCCCTACGTAAACAGACCCAATGGGGCTTGTTTTTCTTGTGGAGCAACTGACCATGTGAAGGGGGATCCCCGTTGTAAGGTTAGACCTTTGGGGGTCCACTCCGCTAATCTGGCCTTCTCCTCCTACGAGGAAGAAGAGATTACAGGAGCATCCTTCTCCTCAGACTCATTTCCCAGCGGAATAGAGGCTGAGGTAGTTTTAGTGTCCCTGGGTTCCTGGGAGCCTAAAGTCGCAGAGGCGTATGCTAGGATTCCGGATAATACCAAGCACTACTTTAAAGACAGTGTGCTGATCAATGGAGTGGATACTCCAGCTCTTAGGGATAGTGGGTGCAGTCGAACTGTAGTGGATTCTACCTTGGTAGACTCAGAGGAAGTTGCCAGAGCTACTCTGATGCCCACTAAGTTGGCTGACGGCCCCCTCCGTATGTTTCCCGTGATCCCTGTTAATCTAACTTTAAATGGTACAGCAGTTAGGATTCCAGTGAGCATTCAGAGAAACGTCCCGGGAAAGGTCTTGTTGGGCAATGATCTCAGAGCTCTAGGGCTCGTAGGAGACACTGCCGAAAGACCCTACACACGGTCTCAAGCACGGGCAGCATTGGCCAAGTCCAATACGCCGCCCCAGCCGAAGGGGAAACCCAAGGCGAAAGGAGTCAACAAGTCCCGACGGGGGAAAGAGAATATTCCCCCGAACTCGCCTACCACTGCGGTGGAGGGAGTTGGTCAATCGCCCGAGCCTGACGAGGAGGTGGCGATGCCTGAAGTGTTCGACCCCAACGACCATCCTGAACTAAAAGACTTGTTAGTTGAAGGAGGTCCTGATAGGGACGACTTCAGTAAGGGCCAACGTGAGTGCCCATCTCTGGAAGGCCTAAGGAGACAGGCCTGCTCCCAGCTTGAGGGTGAACCTCCTGGGAAGCATCGGATTTATTGGGAAGGTGGACTCCTGTACAGTGAGCCCACAGAGTCTACAGAAGGAGACCATAGGAGGTTGGTGGTTCCCCTTTCTGTTAGACCCTTCCTCCTGCAGTTGGCGCATGAAGTTCCCCTTGCTGGTCACCTTGGAATGAAGAGGACCAAGCAAAGGTTATCTATGCACTTCTACTGGCCCAAGATGGGGGTGCAAGTAGAAAGTCACTGCAGGAGTTGTGCCTCCTGCCAGTTGTCTGGTAAGGTTGGCGCGACAATCCAAGCTCCGTTGGTACCGCTCCCAGTTGTGGGGGTACCATTTGAAAGGGTAGGGATCGACATCGTTGGTCCCCTTGACCCGCAAACATCCTCAGGCAATAGGTTTATCCTGGTGCTGGTCGACCATGCAACCAGGTATCCTGAGGCCATCCCATTAAAGACTGTAACTGCCAAGTCAGTTGCAAAAGCGTTACTCGGCATATTTACTAGGGTTGGCTTCCCTAAAGAAGTTGTGTCAGATCGTGGCAGCAACTTTATGTCGAAGTATATGCAGGCTATGTGGAAAGAATGTGGGGTCACCTACAAGTTCTCTTCTGCATACCACCCCCAGACCAATGGTCTGGTGGAGCGTTTCAACAGAACGCTAAAGAGCATGATTGGGGCTCTGGAGGAGCCCCAGAGGAGGAAATGGGACCTTCTTTTACCATGCTTGTTGTTTGCCTACAGAGAGGTACCACAGGAGGGTGTTGGCTTCAGCCCCTTCGAACTTCTGTTCGGTCATCCCGTACGGGGACCCTTAGCCATCGTCAAAGAGGGATGGGAGATGCCCACTCCCCCTGTTACTACCAATGTAGTTGACTATGTGCTAGGGCTCAGAAAACGGATGGTACTCCTGATGGGCTTGGCTAGTGAAAAGTTGAAGGCCGGACAAGCGCTGGTGAAACATTGGTACGACCAGAAAGCTTCCTTAATTCACTTTACCCCTGGTCAGCAAGTCCTGATCATGAACCCTATAAGGCCTCGCGCTTTACAGGACAAATGGTCAGGCCCTTACACAGTGGTGGAGCCCCTGGGTGAGGTGAACTATTTAGTGGACCTTGGAAGGCCTGGACAGGCTCCAAAAGTGTTCCACGTAAATAGGCTGAAGGCTTTCGTCCCAAGAGTCGAAATCGCAGCACTGCTACTGGCGTCAGACGTTGAGGAAGAGGAGTCAGAACCTCTTCCCGACCTGTTCCAAAGCGGTCCTTCAGATAGCTCCGTTGAGGGTGTCCGAGTGGCCCCTCACCTGACTTCTGATCAGCAGGCTGAGGTGAAAAGTTTGCTTAGGCAGTTTTCCCCCCTGTTTTCACAGTCGCCTGGTTTGACACCTTGGTGCAAACATAACATTGACACAGGAGACAGTGTACCTACCAAAAGTAGGGGATACAGGATGTCGGATAAAGTACGGTCTTATATTAAGACCGAGGTCAACAAGATGTTAGACCTTGGGGTGATTGAACCCTCTAGTAGTCCTTGGTCCAGTCCTGTGGTTCTGGTTCCAAAAGCAGGCACTTCTGAATTGAGGTTCTGCGTGGATTACAGGGCTCTGAATGCTGTCACCAAGACAGACGCTCACCCCTTGCCTCGAACTGACGAGCTGGTGGATACCTTGGGTGCCTCCAAGTACCTCAGCACGTTTGACCTGACTGCGGGCTATTGGCAAATAGCTTTAGCAGAACATGCCAAGGAGAAGACAGCATTTTCAACTCCCGACGGGCTTTACCAATTCCGGGTAATGCCGTTCGGATTGAAGAATGCACCTGCCACTTTCCAGAGGCTTGTGAATCATGTGTTGAATGGGTTGGACGAATTCTGTCTTGCATATCTGGACGATATAGCAGTTTTCAGTGCCACCTGGGAAGACCATGTGAAACACCTCGGGATTGTGCTCCAGGCTCTTCAGAAAGCCCACTTGACCATAAAGGCGAGTAAATGCCAGATTGGACAAGGCTCAGTGGTTTACCTTGGGCATGAAGTAGGTGGAGGAAGGATACAGCCTCTCCCCAGTAAAGTACAAGCAGTACAAGACTGGCCTACCCCCACTACACAAACCCAAGTGAGAGCCTTCTTAGGACTCACGGGTTATTACCGCAATTTTATGGCAGACTATGGCACCATAGCTGCTCCTCTGACTGCCCTCACAACTCCGAAGAAACCCAAGAAGGTAACTTGGACTGACGAGTGTGAGAAGGCCTTCAATGGCTTGAAAGACTCCTTGTGCCAGGCCCCTGTGCTCAGGGCCCCTGATTATCAAAGACCTTTTATCGTGCAGACGGATGCCTCTGACACTGGGATAGGAGCTGTACTATCACAAGTAGATGAGAAGGGTAAGGAACACCCTATCGGTTTTATTAGTCGCCAGCTTAAGGACAGAGAGCTCAGATGGTCCACGGTAGAGAAAGAATGTTTCTCTGTTGTGTGGGCCCTAAGGAAGCTGCGGCCCTACCTCTATGGGACCCACTTCACTGTGCAGACTGACCATAAGCCGTTAAAGTGGCTAATGAACATGAAGGGGGAGAATCCAAAGTTGCTTAGGTGGTCCATAAGTCTACAAGGCTTCGACTTCACTATTGAGCATAGGCCAGGTGTCCAACATAGCAATGCTGATGGGTTGTCCAGAATGTTTTACCGACCTGAACAAGAGACTCATCCAGGGGTGGATTAGTTCCCCCTGTCCATAGTCTGGGAGGGGCGAGTGTTAGGAAAGATTTCGTTATTGTAGGGAACTTTCCTTCCATGTGGCAACCCCTAAACTTTTTGCTATTGTTTTCAACCTGTTTTCTTGACTTTGCCAGAGAAGTACAGCCTTCTGCCGTACTCCTCTGGGCTTTCGCTCCTTTCTTACGGGGAAACTGACATGCCCTTAAGACAGTCAGTACCGGGGAACGCTGTTTCCCGTAGTTTCTTTTATCGTGTCGCCATTTTAGTGCAACACGACACAAGAGGGCACTGTAAGCTAAGTTACAGCTCTCTTGGGTCTCTAGCCTTCTACAGACCCTAGACACTCTTGTAGGATGGTTTTTGGATCGGTGCAAGTCATTCAGGGACTGGGCTGGTGGCAGCGATCATTTGGTTTATTTTGAGCTCCTTTTGCCGTTCTGAGCACCTTTTTGCCGCGAACACAAAAGGGTGGCCCGGCTACACAAAATGGCCGGACCACGAGGCTCCTTTGTCTCGTCCACTGTCCGTCTTGCTCCCTTTACCTTCCCCCGGGTCAGGCGACCCGGGGCCTTCCTTATTTGGGCATGTAGTTTCCCGCGAAACACGGTTGCTTTCGCGGGCTTCTACATGTCGTTTGAGTGCCCCCAGGATGTGGGCTGGGCTGTCTGGTCCCAATACACATCCTGGGTGCCAGAGAGTCTAGGGTGGTGTGAATGCCTGGGACCACTGTGGTCCGTGATTGGTCCACGTATGGTATGGGTGTTGATGAGCGGATCTCCCATTGGCTCCCCTCCGTTTTGGCGCGAAGGGAACCGTGGATAAGAGGGAGCTGGAAACACCACTACCATGTCGATCTCCTGAGTTCTTACGAACCCAGGGATACAGGAGCCAAGTATCCTGCGAACACGAGGCTGGACCGAGGAATCGCTGGTGACCCCCTGAAGAACTTCTGCTCCTCATTGCTGTCGTCCGGTGAAGCCCTTTCCACCTAAGATCGAACAAGAAGGCCTGTACTGGCGCTTCGACCTATTGGAATAGCAGGACCAGCTATTCCCGGCACCTTCATCAACTCCTGCCGTAAGCCTTCGGAAGTGTCTCTGGGCCATCCAGTTGACTGACCAGCTTACTAAGGAGTCCTGCTCTGTAATCGCCGACAGGTTGGGTGGTATTCTGAGTCCGGGGCATGCTCACACGCTTCGTTTGCTTAGCAGTCCTAAGCTAGAGGTGAGCGGTGCTCGTTTGGCTTGAATACACCCGGCCGTTCCGTTGCCCTGCTGTGGCGACAAAACTGTGCTTGTTTCTTCGATCGGGACGTCTTTTTACTCTGCACGACGACGAGACGTTCCCTGCTCTTCAGAACCTGCCAGAAGCTGTATCTATCGAGGAGAAGCTCGGGCCTGCTTGCTTCGGGGACCGGTGAGTAGATTAGCTAGGATCTGGTCGCCCTCCTGCAGTGCCCCTTGCTTTTCCCCGCTGTAAATACAGCACCCCTTGTCCGTACTCGCGCCCTGCTTCTGCCTCACAGTGGAGGCTGCGCTAGAGTCGCGGACCGTGTTCTCCTTCATTAGAGCTCCCTACAGAGCTGTTCAACGTCCTCCGAAGAGCTTCACCTTCTGCCCATTGGCACCGGCGTGTGCAGGTACTTTTGAGCGCTAGGCTCCACTCTTCGTAGGGATTGGACTACCATCTAGTTAGGGGCCTCAGAAGGCGGACATATCACACGCATTGGTTCGCACTGCCTGTTTTCCTTCCCCTGCAGGTGGATAACATATTTCGTGCTGCTAATGCTGTGAAACTGTGTATTCTGTATATATATTGGGTGGATAGTGTATGTGTTGGTTTAATATCGTTGTATATTGCTGCTTTTACTGTAGTTATTAGTTTCAAGGCCTTATAATAAATGTGTATCTATTTTTGATATAAACAACTGTTTGGAGTAGTTTGTAAGCGCTCTTGCTTTGTGTGCTCACTGTGGGCTTTCAGTCACCCTCACCCCTCTTGAGACCTAGTCTTGACCGCCGCGATCGCTACCTTGATTGGTCTGGCTTGTCCAGAGGTTACCCTGTTCCAAGTAATTAGGTTGGCCTTCTGAACCTCTGCGCCACCAGGACAGAGTTCAGAAATCCGTCTTAACAGGTATCAGTATTGGATTTGGAAGGAGTTGGATATCCCATCTCATGCTATAGGAAGGGTCTCAGGTTAGAATGGGAAGGAGTTGGATATCACATTTCATGTTATAGGAAGGGTCTCAGGATTGGAATGGGAAGGACTTGGATATCATATCTCATGCTATAGGAAGGCTCTCAGGTTTGGAAGGGGAAGGAGTTGGATATCACATTTCATGTTAGAGGAAGGATCTCAGGTTTGGTATTAGAGGCCTTGAGATATCACATCTCATGCTATAGGAAGGGTCTCAGGATTGGAATGGGAAGGAGTTGGATATCACATCTCAAACTATAGGAAGGGTCTCAGGTTTGGTATAAGCATTGAGATATCACATCTCATGCTATAGGAAGGGTCTCAGGATTGGAATGGGAAGAAGTTGGATATCACATCTCATGCTATAGGAAGGGTCTCAGGTTTGGTATAAGCATTGAGATATCACATCTCATGCTATAGGAAGGGTCTCAGGGTTGGAATGGGAAGGAGTTGTATATGACATCTCATGCCATAGGAAGGGTCTCAGGTTTGGTATAAGCATTGAGATATCACATCACATGCTATAGGAAGGGTCTCAGGATTGGAATGGGAAGGACTTGGATATCACATCTCATGCTATAGGCAGGGTCTCAGGTTTGGAAAGGGAAGGAGATGGATATCACATTTCATGTTAGAGGTAGGATCTCAGGTTTGGTATTAGAGGCATTGAGATATCACATCTCATGCTATCAGAAGGGTCTCAGGATTGGAATGGGAAGGAGTTGGATATCAAATCTCATGCTAAAGGGATGGTCTAAGGTTTGGAAGGGGAGGGATTTGGACATCATATCTCATGTTATTGGAAGGATCTCAGGTTTGGTATTAGAAGCATTGAGATATCACATCTCATGCTATCGGAAGGGTCTTAGGTTTGGTATAAGCATTGAGATATCACATCTCTGCTATCGGAAGGGTCTCAGGATTGGAATGGGAAGGATTTGGATATCACAATTCATGTTATAGGGAGGGTCTCAGTTTTCATATTAGAAGCATTGAGATATCACATATGCTATTGGAAGGGTCTCAGTATTGGAATGGGAAGGAGTTGGATATCACATCTCATGTTATAGGGAGGGTCTCAGTTTTGATATTAGAAGCATTGAGATATCACATATGCTATTGGAAGGGTCTCAGTATTGGAATTGGAAGGAGCTGGATATCACATATGCTAAAGGAAAGGTCTCAGGTTTGGAATGGGAAGGAGTTGGATATCACGTCTCATGTTATAGGAAGGGTCTCAGGTTTGGAATGGGAAGGAGTTGAATATCACATCTCATGCTAAAGGAAGGGTCATCAGGTTCGGTATAAGCATTGAGATATCACATCTCTGCTATCGGAAGGGTCTCAGGATAGGAATGGGAAGGACGTAGATTTCACATCTCATACTATAGGGAGGGTCTCAGTTTTGATATTAGAAGCATTGAGCTATCACATCTCATGCTATCGGAAGGGTCTCAGGATTGGAATGGGATGGAGTTGGATATCACATCTCAAGCTATCTCAGGATTGTAATGGGAAGGAGTTTGATATCACATATCAAGCTATAGGAAGGGTCTCAGGTTTGGAAGGGGAAGGATTTGGATCTCACATCTCAAGCTATCTCAGGATTGGAATGGGAAGGAGTTTGATATTTCATCTCAAGCTATAGGAAGGGTCTCAGGTTTGGAAAGGGAAGGATTTGGATTTCACATCTCATGTTATAGGATGGTTCTCATGTTTGGTTTTAGAAGCATTGAGATATCACATCTCATGCTATGGGAAGGGTCTCAGGTTTGGAATGGGAAGGAGTTGGTTATCACATCTCATGCTAAAGGAAAGGTCTCAGGTCTGGAAGGGGAAGGATTTGGATCTCACATCTCATGTTTTAGGACGGGTCTCAGGTTTGGTATTAGAAGCATTGAACTATCACATCTCATGGTATAGGAAGGGTCCCAGGATTGGAATGGGAAGGAGTTGGATATCACATTGAATGGGAAGGAGTTTGATATCACATCTCAAGCTATAGGAAGGGCCTCATGTTTGGAATGGGAATGATTTGGATTTCACATCTCATGTTATAGGATGGTTCTCATGTTTGGTTTTAGAAGCATTGAAATATCACATCTCATGCTATCTGAAGGGTCTCAGGTTTGGAATGGGAAGGAGTTTGATATCACATCTCATGTTAGAGGTAGGATCTCAGGTTTGGTATTAGAGGCATTGAGATATGACATCTCATGCCATCAGAAGGGTCTCAGGATTGGAATGGGAAGGAGTTGGATATCACATCTCATGCTAAAGGGAGGGTCTAAGGTTTGGAAGGGGAAGGATTTGGACATCACATCTCATGTTATTGGAAGGATCTGAGGTTTGGTATTAGAAGCATTGAGATATCACATCTCATGCTATCGGAAGGGTCTCAGGTTTGGTATAAGCATTGAGATATCACATCTCTGCTATCGGAAGGGTCTCAGGATTGGAATGGGAAGGATTTGGATATCACATCTCATGTTATAGGAAGGGTCTCAGGTTTGGTATTAGAAGCATTGAGATATCACATCTCATGCTATATTAAGGGTCTCAGGAATGGAATGGGAAGGACTTGGATATCACATCTCATGATAAAGGAAGGGTCTAAGGTTTGGAAGGGGAAGGATTTGGATATCACATCTCATGTTATTGGACCGGTCTCAGGTTTGGTATTAGAAGCATTGAGATATCAAGTCTCATCGTATAGGACGGGAGTTTGATATCACATCTCATGCCATGGTATGGGTCTCAGGTTTTGTAGAAGCATTGGGATATCACATCTCATGCTATTGGAAGGGTATCAGGATTGGATTTGGAAGGAGTTGGATATCCCATCTCATGCTATAGGAAGGGTCTCAGGTTGGAGTAGAAGGAGTTGGATATCACATCTCATGTTATAGGAAGGGTCTCAGGATTGGAATGGGAAGGACTTGGATATCACATCTCATGTTATAGGAAGGATCTCAGGTTTTGTATTAGAAGCATTGAGATATCACATCTCATGCTATAGGAAGGGTCTCAGGATTGGAATGTGAAGCATTTGGATATCACATCTCATGCTAAAGGAAGGGTCTCAGGTTTGGTATAAGCATTGAGATATCACATCTCTGCTATCGGAAGGGTCTAAGGATTGGATTGGGAAGGAATTGGATATCCCTTCTCATGCTATAGGAAGGGTCTCAGGTTGGAATGGGTAGGAGTTGGATATCACATCTCATGTTATAGGAAGGGTCTCAAGATTGAAATGGGAAGGATTTGGATATCACATCTCTTGCTATAGGAAGGGTCTCAGGTTTTCTATTAGAAACATTGAGATATGACATCTCATGCTATAGGAAGGGTTTCAGTATTGGAATGGGAAGGATTTGGATATCACATCTCATGCTAAAGGAAGGGTCTCAGGTTTGGAAGGGGAAGGATTTGGATATCATATCTCATGTTATAGGACATATCTCATGTTATAGGACGGGTCCCAGGTTTGGTATTAGAAGCATTGAGATATCACATCTCATGGTATAGGAAGGGTCTCAGGATTGGAATGGGAAGGAGTTGGATCTCCCTTCTCATGCTACAGGAAGGGTCTCAGGTTGGAATGGGAAGGAGTTGGATATCACTTCTCGTTATAGGAAGGGTCTCAGGATTGGAATGGGAAGGAATTGGATATCACATCTCTTGCTATAGGAAGGGTCTCAGGTTTGGAAGGGGAAGGATTTGGATATCATATCTCATGTTATAGGACCGGTCCCAGGTCTGGTATTAGAAGCATTGAGATATCACATCTCATGCTATAGGAGGAGTCTCAGGATTGGAATGGGCAGGAGTTGAATATCACCTCTCATGCTAAAGGAAGGGTATCAGGTTTGATAGAAGCATTGAGATATCACATCTCATGCTATAGGAAGGAACTCAGGATTGGAATGGGAAGGAGTTGGATATCACATCTAATGCCATAGGAAGGGTCATCAGGTTTGGTATAAGCATTGAGATATCACATCTCTGCTATCGGAAGGGTCTCAGGATAGGAATGGTAAGGACTTAGAATTCACATCTCATACTATAGGGAGGGTCTCAGTTTTGATATTAGAAGCATTGAGCTATCACATCTCATGCTATCGGAAGGGTCTCAGGATTGGAATGGGATGGAGTTGGATATCACATCTCAAGCTATCTCAGGATTGGAATGGGAAGGAGTTTGATATTTCATCTCAAGCTATAGGAAGGGTCTCAGGTTTGGAAAGGGAAGGATTTGGATTTCACATCTCATGTTATAGGATGGTTCTCATGTTTGGTTTTAGAAGCATTGAGATATCACATCTCATGCTATCGGAAGGGTCTCAGGTTTGGAAAGGGAAGGATTTGGATTTCACATGTTATAGGATGGTTCTCAGGTTTGGTTTTAGAAGCATTAAATTATAACATCTCATGCTATAGGAAGGGTCTCAGGTTTGGAATGGGAATGATTTGGATTTCACATCTCATGTTATAGGATGGTTCTCATGTTTGGTTTTAGAAGCATTGAAATATCACATCTCATGCTATCTGGAGGGTCTCAGGTTTGGAATGGGAAGGAGTTTGATATCACATCTCATGTTAGAGGTAGGATCTCAGGTTTGGTATTAGAGGCATTGAGATATGACATCTCATGCCATCAGAAGGGTCTCAGGATTGGAATGGGAAGGAGTTGGATATCACATCTCATGCTAAAGGGAGGGTCTAAGGTTTGGAAGGGGAAGGATTTGGACATCACATCTCATGTTATTGGAAGGATCTGAGGTTTGGTATTAGAAGCATTGAGATATCACATCTCATGCTATCGGAAGGGTCTCAGGTTTGGTATAAGCATTGAGATATCACATCTCTGCTATCGGAAGGGTCTCAGGATTGGAATGGGAAGGATTTGGATATCACATCTCATGTTATAGGAAGGGTCTCAGGTTTGGTATTAGAAGCATTGAGATATCACATCTCATGCTATATTAAGGGTCTCAGGAATGGAATGGGAAGGACTTGGATATCACATCTCATGATAAAGGAAGGGTCTAAGGTTTGGAAGGGGAAGGATTTGGATATCACATCTCATGTTATTGGACCGGTCTCAGGTTTGGTATTAGAAGCATTGAGATATCAAGTCTCATGGTATAGGACGGGAGTTTGATATCACATCTCATGCCATGGTATGGGTCTCAGGTTTTGTAGAAGCATTGGGATATCACATCTCATGCTATTGGAAGGGTATCAGGATTGGATTTGGAAGGAGTTGGATATCCCATCTCATGCTATAGGAAGGGTCTCAGGTTGGAGTAGAAGGAGTTGGATATCACATCTCATGTTATAGGAAGGGTCTCAGGATTGGAATGGGAAGGACTTGGATATCACATCTCATGTTATAGGAAGGATCTCAGGTTTTGTATTAGAAGCATTGAGATATCACATCTCATGCTATAGGAAGGGTCTCAGGATTGGAATGTGAAGCATTTGGATATCACATCTCATGCTAAAGGAAGGGTCTCAGGTTTGGTATAAGCATTGAGATATCACATCTCTGCTATCGGAAGGGTCTAAGGATTGGATTGGGAAGGAATTGGATATCCCTTCTCATGCTATAGGAAGGGTCTCAGGTTGGAATGGGTAGGAGTTGGATATCACATCTCATGTTATAGGAAGGGTCTCAAGATTGAAATGGGAAGGATTTGGATATCACATCTCTTGCTATAGGAAGGGTCTCAGGTTTTCTATTAGAAACATTGAGATATGACATCTCATGCTATAGGAAGGGTTTCAGTATTGGAATGGGAAGGATTTGGATATCACATCTCATGCTAAAGGAAGGGTCTCAGGTTTGGAAGGGGAAGGATTTGGATATCATATCTCATGTTATAGGACATATCTCATGTTATAGGACGGGTCCCAGGTTTGGTATTAGAAGCATTGAGATATCACATCTCATGGTATAGGAAGGGTCTCAGGATTGGAATGGGAAGGAGTTGGATCTCCCTTCTCATGCTACAGGAAGGGTCTCAGGTTGGAATGGGAAGGAGTTGGATATCACATCTCGTTATAGGAAGGGTCTCAGGATTGGAATGGGAAGGAATTGGATATCACATCTCTTGCTATAGGAAGGGTCTCAGGTTTGGAAGGGGAAGGATTTGGATATCATATCTCATGTTATAGGACCGGTCCCAGGTCTGGTATTAGAAGCATTGAGATATCACATCTCATGCTATAGGAGGAGTCTCAGGATTGGAATGGGAAGGAGTTGGATATCACGTCTCATGATATAGGAAGGGTCTCAGGATTGGAATGGGCAGGAGTTGAATATCACCTCTCATGCTAAAGGAAGGGTATCAGGTTTGATAGAAGCATTGAGATATCACATCTCATGCTATAGGAAGGAACTCAGGATTGGAATGGGAAGGAGTTGGATATCACATCTAATGCCATAGGAAGGGTCATCAGGTTTGGTATAAGCATTGAGATATCACATCTCTGCTATCGGAAGGGTCTCAGGATAGGAATGGTAAGGACTTAGAATTCACATCTCATACTATAGGGAGGGTCTCAGTTTTGATATTAGAAGCATTGAGCTATCACATCTCATGCTATCGGAAGGGTCTCAGGATTGGAATGGGATGGAGTTGGATATCACATCTCAAGCTATCTCAGGATTGGAATGGGAAGGAGTTTGATATTTCATCTCAAGCTATAGGAAGGGTCTCAGGTTTGGAAAGGGAAGGATTTGGATTTCACATCTCATGTTATAGGATGGTTCTCATGTTTGTTTTTAGAAGCATTGAGATATCACATCTCATGCTATCGGAAGGGTCTCAGGTTTGGAAAGGGAAGGATTTGGATTTCACATGTTATAGGATGGTTCTCAGGTTTGGTTTTAGAAGCATTAAATTATAACATCTCATGCTATAGGAAGGGTCTCAGGTTTGGAATGGGAAGGAGTTGGATATCACATCTCTGCTATCTGAAGGGTCTCAGGATTGGAATGGGAAGGAGTTGGATATCCCATCTCGTTATAGGAAGGGTCTCAGGTTTGGTATTAGAAGCAATGAGATATCACATCTCATGCTATAGGAAGGGTCTAAGGTTTGGAAGGGGACGGATTTGGGTATCACATCTCATGTTATAGGACCGGTCTCAGGTTTGGTATTTGAAGCATTGAGATATCAAGTCTCATGGTATAGGACGGGTCTCAGAATTGGAATGAGAAGGAGTTGGATATCACATCTCAAGCTATAGGAAGGGTCTCATGATTGGAATGGGAAGGAGTTGGATATCACATCTCATGTTATAGGAAGGGTCTCAGGATTGGAATGGGAAGGACTTGGATATCACATCTCATTCTATAGGAAGGCTCTCAGGGTTGGAAGGGGAAGGAGTTGGATATCACATTTCATGTTAGAGG
Source organism: Ambystoma mexicanum (assembly GCF_040938575.1). NCBI lineage: Eukaryota > Metazoa > Chordata > Amphibia > Caudata > Ambystomatidae > Ambystoma > Ambystoma mexicanum. Next base: position 684,688 of record NW_027182517.1, on the reverse strand, counting down.
TAGGATCTCAGGTTTGGTTTTAGAGGCATTGAGATATCACATCTCATGCCATCAGAAGGGTCTCAGGATTGGAATGGGAAGGAGTTGGATATCAAATCTCATGCTAAAGGGATGGTCTAAGGTTTGGAAGGGGAAGGATTTGGATATTCCATCTCATGTTATTGGACCGGTCTCAGGTTTGGTATTAGAAGCATTGAGATATCACATCTCATGCTATCGGAAGGGTCTTAGGTTTGGTATAAGCATTGAGATATCACATCTCTGCTATCGGAAGGGTCTCAGGATTGGAATGGGAAGGATTTGGATATCACAATTCATGTTATAGGAAGGGTCTCAGGTTTGGTATTAGAAGCATTGAGATATCACATCTCATGCTATAGGAAGGGTCTCAGGATTGGAATGGGAAGGACTTGGATATCACATCTCATGTTATAGGAAGGGTCTCAGGTTTGGTATTAGAAGCATTGAGATATCACATCTCATGCTATAGGAAGGGTCTCAGGAATGGAATGGGAAGGACTTGGATATCACATCTCATGATAAAGGAAGGGTCTAAGGTTTGGAAGGGGAAGGATTTGGATATCACATCTCATGTTATTGGACCGGTCTCAGGTTTGGTATTAGAAGCATTGAGATATCAAGTCTCATGGTATAGGACGGGAGTTTGATATCACATCTCATGCCATGGTATGGGTCTCAGGTTTTGTAGAAGCATTGGGATATCACATCTCATGCTATCGGAAGGGTATCAGGATTGGATTTGGAAGGAGTTGGATATCCCATCTCATGCTATAGGAAGGGTCTCAGGTTGGAATAGAAGGAGTTGGATATCACATCTCATGTTATAGGAAGGGTCTCAGGATTGGAATGGGAAGGACTTGGATATCACATCTCATGCTGTAGGAAGGGTCTCAGGTTTGGAAAAGGAAGGAGTTGGATATCACATTTCATGTTAGAGGTAGGATCTCAGGTTTGGTATTAGAGGCATTGAGATATCACATCTCATGCTATCAGAAGGGTATCAGGATTGGAATGGGAAGGAGTTGGGTATCACATCTCATGTTATAGGACCGGTCTCAGGTTTGGTATTTGAAGCATTGAGATATCAAGTCTCATGGTATAGGACGGGTCTCAGAATTGGAATGAGAAGGAGTTGGATATCACATCTCAAGCTATAGGAAGGGTCTCATGATTGGAATGGGAAGGAGTTGGATATCACATCTCATGTTATAGGAAGGGTCTCAGGATTGGAATGGGAAGGACTTGGATATCACATCTCATTATATAGGAAGGCTCTCAGGGTTGGAAGTGGAAGGAGTTGGATATCACATTTCATGTTAGAGGTAGGATCTCAGGTTTGGTTTTAGAGGCATTGAGATATCACATCTCATACCATCAGAAGGGTCTCAGGATTGGAATGGGAAGGAGTTGGATATCAAATCTCATGCTAAAGGGATGGTCTAAGGTTTGGAAGGGGAAGGATTTGGATATCACATCTCATGTTATTGGACCGGTCTCAGGTTTGGTATTAGAAGCATTGAGATATCACATCTCATGCTATCGGAAGGGTCTTAGGTTTGGTATAAGCATTGAGATATCACATCTCTGCTATCGGAAGGGTCTCAGGATTGGAACGGGAAGGATTTGGATATCACAATTCATGTTATAGGAAGGGTCTCAGGTTTGGTATTAGAAGCATTGAGATATCACATCTCATGCTATAGGAAGGGTCTCAGGATTGGAATGGGAAGGACTTGGATATCACATCTCATGTTATAGGAAGGGTCTCAGGTTTGGTATTAGAAGCATTGAGATATCACATCTCATGCTATAGGAAGGGTCTCAGGAATGGAATGGGAAGGACTTGGATATCACATCTCATGATAAAGGAAGGGTCTAAGGTTTGGAAGGGGAAGGATTTGGATATCACATCTCATGTTATTGGACCGGTCTCAGGTTTGGTATTAGAAGCATTGAGATATCAAGTCTCATGGTATAGGACGGGAGTTTGATATCACATCTCATGCCATGGTATGGGTCTCAGGTTTTGTAGAAGCATTGGGATATCACATCTCATGCTATCGGAAGGGTATCAGGATTGGATTTGGAAGGAGTTGGATATCCCATCTCATGCTATAGGAAGGGTCTCAGGTTGGAATAGAAGGAGTTGGATATCACATCTCATGTTATAGGAAGGGTCTCAGGATTGGAATGGGAAGGACTTGGATATCACATCTCATGCTGTAGGAAGGGTCTCAGGTTTGGAAAAGGAAGGAGTTGGATATCACATTTCATGTTAGAGGTAGGATCTCAGGTTTGGTATTAGAGGCATTGAGATATCACATCTCATGCTATCAGAAGGGTATCAGGATTGGAATGGGAAGGAGTTGGATATCACATCTCATGCTAAAGGGAGGGTCTCAGGTTTGGAATGGGAAGGATTTGGATATCACATCTCACGTTATAGGAAGGACCTTAGGTTTGGTATTAGAAGCATTGAGATATCACATCTCATGCTATAGGAAGGGTCTCGGGATTGGAATGGGAAGGAGTTGGATATCACATCTCATGTTATAGGAAGGATCTCAGGTTTGGTATTAGAAGCATTGAGATATCACATCTCATGGTATAGGAAGGGTCTCAGGATTGGAATGGGAAGGAGTTGGATCTCCCTTCTCATGCTACAGGAAGGGTCTCAGGTTGGAATGGGAAGGAGTTGGATATCACATCTCGTTATAGGAAGGGTCTCAGGATTGGAATGGGAAGGAATTGGATATCACATCTCTTGCTATAGGAAGGGTCTCAGGTTTGGAAGGGGAAGGATTTGGATATCATATCTCATGTTATAGGACCGGTCCCAGGTCTGGTATTAGAAGCATTGAGATATCACATCTCATGCTATAGGAGGAGTCTCAGGATTGGAATGGGCAGGAGTTGAATATCACCTCTCATGCTAAAGGAAGGGTATCAGGTTTGATAGAAGCATTGAGATATCACATCTCATGCTATAGGAAGGAACTCAGGATTGGAATGGGAAGGAGTTGGATATCACATCTAATGCCATAGGAAGGGTCATCAGGTTTGGTATAAGCATTGAGATATCACATCTCTGCTATCGGAAGGGTCTCAGGATAGGAATGGTAAGGACTTAGAATTCACATCTCATACTATAGGGAGGGTCTCAGTTTTGATATTAGAAGCATTGAGCTATCACATCTCATGCTATCGGAAGGGTCTCAGGATTGGAATGGGATGGAGTTGGATATCACATCTCAAGCTATCTCAGGATTGGATTGGGAAGGAGTTTGATATTTCATCTCAAGCTATAGGAAGGGTCTCAGGTTTGGAAAGGGAAGGATTTGGATTTCACATCTCATGTTATAGGATGGTTCTCATGTTTGGTTTTAGAAGCATTGAGATATCACATCTCATGCTATCGGAAGGGTCTCAGGTTTGGAAAGGGAAGGATTTGGATTTCACATGTTATAGGATGGTTCTCAGGTTTGGTTTTAGAAGCATTAAATTATAACATCTCATGCTATAGGAAGGGTCTCAGGTTTGGAATGGGAATGATTTGGATTTCACATCTCATGTTATAGGATGGTTCTCATGTTTGGTTTTAGAAGCATTGAAATATCACATCTCATGCTATCTGAAGGGTCTCAGGTTTGGAATGGGAAGGAGTTTGATATCACATCTCATGTTAGAGGTAGGATCTCAGGTTTGGTATTAGAGGCATTGAGATATGACATCTCATGCCATCAGAAGGGTCTCAGGATTGGAATGGGAAGGAGTTGGATATCACATCTCATGCTAAAGGGAGGGTCTAAGGTTTGGAAGGGGAAGGATTTGGACATCACATCTCATGTTATTGGAAGGATCTGAGGTTTGGTATTAGAAGCATTGAGATATCACATCTCATGCTATCGGAAGGGTCTCAGGTTTGGTATAAGCATTGAGATATCACATCTCTGCTATCGGAAGGGTCTCAGGATTGGAATGGGAAGGATTTGGATATCACATCTCATGTTATAGGAAGGGTCTCAGGTTTGGTATTAGAAGCATTGAGATATCACATCTCATGCTATATTAAGGGTCTCAGGAATGGAATGGGAAGGACTTGGATATCACATCTCATGATAAAGGAAGGGTCTAAGGTTTGGAAGGGGAAGGATTTGGATATCACATCTCATGTTATTGGACCGGTCTCAGGTTTGGTATTAGAAGCATTGAGATATCAAGTCTCATGGTATAGGACGGGAGTTTGATATCACATCTCATGCCATGGTATGGGTCTCAGGTTTTGTAGAAGCATTGGGATATCACATCTCATGCTATTGGAAGGGTATCAGGATTGGATTTGGAAGGAGTTGGATATCCCATCTCATGCTATAGGAAGGGTCTCAGGTTGGAGTAGAAGGAGTTGGATATCACATCTCATGTTATAGGAAGGGTCTCAGGATTGGAATGGGAAGGACTTGGATATCACATCTCATGTTATAGGAAGGATCTCAGGTTTTGTATTAGAAGCATTGAGATATCACATCTCATGCTATAGGAAGGGTCTCAGGATTGGAATGTGAAGCATTTGGATATCACATCTCATGCTAAAGGAAGGGTCTCAGGTTTGGTATAAGCATTGAGATATCACATCTCTGCTATCGGAAGGGTCTAAGGATTGGATTGGGAAGGAATTGGATATCCCTTCTCATGCTATAGGAAGGGTCTCAGGTTGGAATGGGTAGGAGTTGGATATCACATCTCATGTTATAGGAAGGGTCTCAAGATTGAAATGGGAAGGATTTGGATATCACATCTCTTGCTATAGGAAGGGTCTCAGGTTTTCTATTAGAAACATTGAGATATGACATCTCATGCTATAGGAAGGGTTTCAGTATTGGAATGGGAAGGATTTGGATATCACATCTCATGCTAAAGGAAGGGTCTCAGGTTTGGAAGGGGAAGGATTTGGATATCATATCTCATGTTATAGGACATATCTCATGTTATAGGACGGGTCCCAGGTTTGGTATTAGAAGCATTGAGATATCACATCTCATGGTATAGGAAGGGTCTCAGGATTGGAATGGGAAGGAGTTGGATCTCCCTTCTCATGTTACAGGAAGGGTCTCAGGTTGGAATGGGAAGGAGTTGGATATCACATCTCGTTATAGGAAGGGTCTCAGGATTGGAATGGGAAGGAATTGGATATCACATCTCTTGCTATAGGAAGGGTCTCAGGTTTGGAAGGGGAAGGATTTGGATATCATATCTCATGTTATAGGACCGGTCCCAGGTCTGGTATTAGAAGCATTGAGATATCACATCTCATGCTATAGGAGGAGTCTCAGGATTGGAATGGGAAGGAGTTGGATATCACGTCTCATGATATAGGAAGGGTCTCAGGATTGGAATGGGCAGGAGTTGAATATCACCTCTCATGCTAAAGGAAGGGTATCAGGTTTGATAGAAGCATTGAGATATCACATCTCATGCTATAGGAAGGAACTCAGGATTGGAATGGGAAGGAGTTGGATATCACATCTAATGCCATAGGAAGGGTCATCAGGTTTGGTATAAGCATTGAGATATCACATCTCTGCTATCGGAAGGGTCTCAGGATAGGAATGGTAAGGACTTAGAATTCACATCTCATACTATAGGGAGGGTCTCAGTTTTGATATTAGAAGCATTGAGCTATCACATCTCATGCTATCGGAAGGGTCTCAGGATTGGAATGGGATGGAGTTGGATATCACATCTCAAGCTATCTCAGGATTGGAATGGGAAGGAGTTTGATATTTCATCTCAAGCTATAGGAAGGGTCTCAGGTTTGGAAAGGGAAGGATTTGGATTTCACATCTCATGTTATAGGATGGTTCTCATGTTTGGTTTTAGAAGCATTGAGATATCACATCTCATGCTATCGGAAGGGTCTCAGGTTTGGAAAGGGAAGGATTTGGATTTCACATGTTATAGGATGGTTCTCAGGTTTGGTTTTAGAAGCATTAAATTATAACATCTCATGCTATAGGAAGGGTCTCAGGTTTGGAATGGGAAGGAGTTGGATATCACATCTCTGCTATCTGAAGGGTCTCAGGATTGGAATGGGAAGGAGTTGGATATCCCATCTCGTTATAGGAAGGGTCTCAGGTTTGGTATTAGAAGCAATGAGATATCACATCTCATGCTATAGGAAGGGTCTAAGGTTTGGAAGGGGACGGATTTGGGTATCACATCTCATGTTATAGGACCGGTCTCAGGTTTGGTATTTGAAGCATTGAGATATCAAGTCTCATGGTATAGGACGGGTCTCAGAATTGGAATGAGAAGGAGTTGGATATCACATCTCAAGCTATAGGAAGGGTCTCATGATTGGAATGGGAAGGAGTTGGATATCACATCTCATGTTATAGGAAGGGTCTCAGGATTGGAATGGGAAGGACTTGGATATCACATCTCATTCTATAGGAAGGCTCTCAGGGTTGGAAGGGGAAGGAGTTGGATATCACATTTCATGTTAGAGGTAGGATCTCAGGTTTGGTTTTAGAGGCATTGAGATATCACATCTCATGCCATCAGAAGGGTCTCAGGATTGGAATGGGAAGGAATTGGATATCAAATCTCATGCTAAAGGGATGGTCTAAGGTTTGGAAGGGGAAGGATTTGGATATTCCATCTCATGTTATTGGACCGGTCTCAGGTTTGGTATTAGAAGCATTGAGATATCACATCTCATGCTATCGGAAGGGTCTTAGGTTTGGTATAAGCATTGAGATATCACATCTCTGCTATCGGAAGGGTCTCAGGATTGGAATGGGAAGGATTTGGATATCACAATTCATGTTAATAGAAGGGTCTCAGGTTTGGTATTAGAAGCATTGAGATATCACATCTCATGCTATAGGAAGGGTCTCAGGAATGGAATGGGAAGGACTTGGATATCACATCTCATGATAAAGGAAGGGTCTAAGGTTTGGAAGGGGAAGGATTTGGATATCACATCTCATGTTATTGGACCGGTCTCAGGTTTGGTATTAGAAGCATTGAGATATCAAGTCTCATGGTATAGGACGGGAGTTTGATATCACATCTCATGCCATGGTATGGGTCTCAGGTTTTGTAGAAGCATTGGGATATCACATCTCATGCTATCGGAAGGGTATCAGGATTGGATTTGGAAGGAGTTGGAGATCCCATCTCATGCTATAGGAAGGGTCTCAGGTTGGAATAGAAGGAGTTGGATATCACATCTCATGTTATAGGAAGGGTCTCAGGATTGGAATGGGAAGGACTTGGATATCACATCTCATGCTGTAGGAAGGGTCTCAGGTTTGGAAAAGGAAGGAGTTGGATATCACATTTCATGTTAGAGGTAGGATCTCAGGTTTGGTATTAGAGGCATTGAGATATCACATCTCATGCTATCAGAAGGGTATCAGGATTGGAATGGGAAGGAGTTGGGTATCACATCTCATGTTATAGGACCGGTCTCAGGTTTGGTATTTGAAGCATTGAGATATCAAGTCTCATGGTATAGGACGGGTCTCAGAATTGGAATGAGAAGGAGTTGGATATCACATCTCAAGCTATAGGAAGGGTCTCATGATTGGAATGGGAAGGAGTTGGATATCACATCTCATGTTATAGGAAGGGTCTCAGGATTGGAATGGGAAGGACTTGGATATCACATCTCATTATATAGGAAGGCTCTCAGGGTTGGAAGGGGAAGGAGTTGGATATCACATTTCATGTTAGAGGTAGGATCTCAGGTTTGGTTTTAGAGGCATTGAGATATCACATCTCATGCCATCAGAAGGGTCTCAGGATTGGAATGGGAAGGAGTTGGATATCAAATCTCATGCTAAAGGGATGGTCTAAGGTTTGGAAGGGGAAGGATTTGGATATCACATCTCATGTTATTGGACCGGTCTCAGGTTTGGTATTAGAAGCATTGAGATATCACATCTCATGCTATCGGAAGGGTCTTAGGTTTGGTATAAGCATTGAGATATCACATCTCTGCTATCGGAAGGGTCTCAGGATTGGAACGGGAAGGATTTGGATATCACAATTCATGTTATAGGAAGGGTCTCAGGTTTGGTATTAGAAGCATTGAGATATCACATCTCATGCTATAGGAAGGGTCTCAGGATTGGAATGGGAAGGACTTGGATATCACATCTCATGTTATAGGAAGGGTCTCAGGTTTGGTATTAGAAGCATTGAGATATCACATCTCATGCTATAGGAAGGGTCTCAGGAATGGAATGGGAAGGACATGGATATCACATCTCATGATAAAGGAAGGGTCTAAGGTTTGGAAGGGGAAGGATTTGGATATCACATCTCATGTTATTGGACCGGTCTCAGGTTTGGTATTAGAAGCATTGAGATATCAAGTCTCATGGTATAGGACGGGAGTTTGATATCACATCTCATGCCATGGTATGGGTCTCAGGTTTTGTAGAAGCATTGGGATATCACATCTCATGCTATCGGAAGGGTATCAGGATTGGATTTGGAAGGAGTTGGATATCCCATCTCATGCTATAGGAAGGGTCTCAGGTTGGAATAGAAGGAGTTGGATATCACATCTCATGTTATAGGAAGGGTCTCAGGATTGGAATGGGAAGGACTTGGATATCACATCTCATGCTGTAGGAAGGGTCTCAGGTTTGGAAAAGGAAGGAGTTGGATATCACATTTCATGTTAGAGGTAGGATCTCAGGTTTGGTATTAGAGGCATTGAGATATCACATCTCATGCTATCAGAAGGGTATCAGGATTGGAATGGGAAGGAGTTGGATATCACATCTCATGCTAAAGGGAGGGTCTCAGGTTTGGAATGGGAAGGATTTGGATATCACATCTCACGTTATAGGAAGGACCTTAGGTTTGGTATTAGAAGCATTGAGATATCACATCTCATGCTATAGGAAGGGTCTCGGGATTGGAATGGGAAGGAGTTGGATATCACATCTCATGTTATAGGAAGGATCTCAGGTTTGGTATTAGAAGCATTGAGATATCACATCTCATGCTATAGGAAGGGTCTCAGGATTGGAATGGGAAGGAGTTGGATATCACATCTCATGCTATGGGAAGGGTCTCAGGTTTGGTATAAGCATTGAAATATCACATCTCTGCTATCGGAAGGGTCTCAGGATTGGAATGGGAGGAGCTGGATATCACATCTCATGCTATGGGAAGGGTCTCAGGTTTGGTATAAGCATTGAAATATCACATCTCTGCTATCGGAAGGGTCTCAGGATTGGAATGGGAGGAGCTGGATATCACATCTCATGCTAAAGGAAGGGTCTCAGGTTTGGAAGGGGAAGGAGTTGGATATCACATCTCATGCTAAAGGGAGGGTCTCAGGTTTGGAATGGGAAGGATTTGGATATCACATCTCATGTTATAGGAAGGACCTTAGGTTTGGTATTAGAAGCATTGAGATATCACATCTCATGCTATAGGAAGGGTCTCGGGATTGGAATGGGAAGGAGTTGGATATCACATCTCATGTTATTGGAAGGATCTCAGGTTTGGTATTAGAAGCATTGAGATATCACATCTCATGCTATCGGAAGGGTCTTAGGTTTGGTATAAGCATTGAGATATCACATCTCTGCTATCGGAAGGGTCTCAGGATTGGAATGGGAAGGATTTGGATATCATAATTCATGTTATAGGAAGGGTCTCAGGTTTGGTATTAGAAGCATTGAGATATCACATCTCATGCTATAGGAAGGGTCTCAGGATTGGAATGGGAAGGACTTGGATATCACATCTCATGTTATAGGAAGGGTCTCAGGTTTGGTATTAGAAGCATTGAGATATCACATCTCATGCTATAGGAAGGGTCTCAGGAATGGAATGGGAAGGACTTGGATATCACATCTCATGATAAAGGAAGGGTCTAAGGTTTGGAAGGGGAAGGATTTGGATATCACATCTCATGTTATTGGACCGGTCTCAGGTTTGGTATTAGAAGCATTGAGATATCAAGTCTCATGGTATAGGACGGGAGTTTGATATCACATCTCATGCCATGGTATGGGTCTCAGGTTTTGTAGAAGCATTGGTATATCACATCTCATGCTATCGGAAGGGTATCAGGATTGGATTTGGAAGGAGTTGGATATCCCATCTCATGCTATAGGAAGGGTCTCAGGTTGGAATAGAAGGAGTTGGATATCACATCTCATTTTATAGGAAGGGTCTCAGGATTGGAATGGGAAGGACTTGGATATCACATCTCATGCTGTAGGAAGGGTCTCAGGTTTGGAAAAGGAAGGAGTTGGATATCACATTTCATGTTAGAGGTAGGATCTCAGGTTTGGTATTAGAGGCATTGAGATATCAGATCTCATGCTATCAGAAGGGTATCAGGATTGGAATGGGAAGGAGTTGGATATCACATCTCATGCTAAAGGGAGGGTCTCAGGTTTGGAATGGGAAGGATTTGGATATCACATCTCATGTTATAGGAAGGACCTTAGGTTTGGTATTAGAAGCATTGAGATATCACATCTCATGCTATAGGAAGGGTCTCGGGATTGGAATGGGAAGGAGTTGGATATCACATCTCATGTTATAGGAAGGATCTCAGGTTTGGTATTAGAAGCATTGAGATATCACATCTCATGCTATAGGAAGGGTCTCAGGATTGGAATGGGAAGGAGTTGGATATCACATCTCATGCTATGGGAAGGGTCTCAGGTTTGGTATAAGCATTGAAATGTCACATCTCTGCTATCGGAAGGGTCTCAGGATTGGAATGGGAGGAGCTATATATCACATCTCATGCTAAAGGAAGGGTCTCAGGTTTGGAAGGGGAAGGATTTGGATATCACATCTCATGTTATAGGACGGGTCTCAGGTTTGGTATTAGAAGCATTGTGATATCACATCTCATGCTATAGGGTGTGTCTCAGGATTGGAATGGGAAGGAGTTGGATATCACATCTCATGCTATAGGAAGGGTTTCAGGTTTGGTAGAAGCATTGAGATATCACATCTCATGCTATAGGAAGAGTCTCAGGTTTGGGAAGGGAAGGATTTGGATTTCACATCTCATGTTATAGGATGGTTCTCATGTTTGGTTTTTGAAGCATTGAGATATCACATCTCATGCTATCGGAAGGGTCTCAGGTTTGGAATGGGAAGGAGTTGGATATCACATCTCATGTTATAGGAAGGGTCTCAGGTTTGGAATGGGAAGGAGTTGGATATGACATCTCTTGTTATAGGGAGGGTCTCAGGATTTGAATGGTAAGGAGTTGGATATCACATCTCATGCTATAGGAAGGGTCTCAGGTTGGAATGGGAAGGAGTTGGATATCACATCTCATGTTATATACAGGAAGGGTCTCAGGATTGGAATGGGAAGGATTTGGATATCACATCTCTTGCTATAGGAAGGGTCTCAGGTTTTTTATTAGAAACATTGAGATATCACATCTCATGCTATAGGAAGGGTTTTAGGATTGGAATGGGAAGTATTTGGATATCACATCTCATGCTAAAGGAAGGGTCTCAGGTTTGGAAGGGGAAGGATTTGGATATCACATCTCATCCAATAGGAAGGGTCTCAGGTTTGGAATGGGAAGGAATTGGATATCACATCTCATGTTATAGGAAGGGTCTCAGGTTTTTTATTAGAAACATTGAGATATCACATCTCATGTTATAGGACGGTTCCCAGGTTTGGTATTAGAAGCATTGAGATATCACATCTCATGGTATAGGAAGGGTCTCAGGGTTGGAATGGGAAGGAGTTGGATATCACATCTCATCCAATAGGAAGGGTCTCAGGTTTGGAATGGGAAGGAATTGGATATCACATCTCATGTTATAGGAAGGATCTCAGGTTTGGTATTAGAAGCATTGAGATATCACATCTCATGCTATAGGAAGGGTCTCAGGATTGGAATGTGAAGGATTTGGATATCACATCTCATGCTAAAGGAAGGGTCTCAGGTTTGGTAGAAGCATTGAGATATCACATCTCATGCTATAGGAAGGGTCTCAGGATTTGAATGGCAAGGAGTTGGATATCACATCTCATGCCATAGGAAGGGTCTCAGGTTTGGTATAAGCATTGAGATATCACATCTCTGCTATCGGAAGGTTCTCAGGATTGGATTGGGAAGGAGTTGGATATCCCTTCCCATGCTATAGGAAGTGTCTCAGGTTGGAAGGGGAAGGAGTTGAATATCACATCTCATGTTATAGGAAGGGTCTCAGGATTGGAATGGAAAGGATTTGGATATCACATCTCTTGCTCTAGGAAGGGTCTCAGGATTGGAATGGGAAGGATTTGGATATCACATCTCATGTCATAGGAAGGATCTCAGGTTTGGTATTAGAAGCATTGATATATCACATCTCATGCTATAGTAAGGGTCTCATGTTTGGAATGGGAAGGAGTTGGATATCACATATGCTATAGGAAGTGTCTCAGGTTTGGAACGGGAAGGAGTTGGATATCACATCTCATGTTATAGGAAGGGTCTCAGGTTTGGTATAAGCATTGAGATATCACATCTCTGCTATCAGGAGTGGCTCAGGATTGGAATGGGAAGGAGTTGGATATCCCATCTCATGTTAAAGGACGGGTCTCTGGTTTGGTATTAGAATCATTGAGATATCACATCGCATGCTGTAGGAAGGGTCTAAGGATTGGAATGGGATGGACTTGGAAATCACATCTCATGCTATAGGTAGGCTCTCAGGTTTGGTATAAGCATTGAGATATCACATCTCATGCTATAGGAAGGGTCTCAGGATTGGAATGGGAAGGATTTGGATATCACATCTCATGCTATAGGAAGGGTCTCAGATTTGGTATAAGCATTGAGATATCACATCTCATGCTATAGGAAGGGTCTCAGGATTGGAATGGGAAGGAGTTGTATATGACATCTCAAGCCTTAGGAAGGGTCTCAGGTTTGGTATAAGCATTGAGATATCACATCTCTGCTATCGGAAGGGTCTCAGGATTGGAATGGGAAGGAGTTGGATATCCCATCTCATGTTATAGGAAGGGTCTCAGGTTTGGTATTAGAAGCATTGAGATATCACATCTCATGCTATAGGAAGGGTCTCAGGATTGGAATGGGAAGGACTTGGATGTCACATCTCATGCTATAGGGAGGGTCTCAAGTTTGATATTAGAAGCATTGAGATATCAAGTCTCATGGTATAAGAAGGGTCTCAGAATTGGAATGGGAAGGAGTTGGATATCACATCTCAAGCTATAGGAAGCGTCTCAGGATTGGAATGGGAAGGAGTTTGATATCACATCTCATGCCATAGTATGGGTCTCAGGTTTGGTAGAAGCATTGGGATATCACATCTCATGCTATAGGAAGGGTCTCAGGATTGGAATGGGAAGAAGTTGGATATCACATCTCAAGCTATAGGAAGGGTCTCAGGTTTGGTATAAGCATTGAGATATCACATCTCATGCTATAGGAAGGGTCTCAGGGTTGGAATGGGAAGGAGTTGTTTATGACATCTCATGCCATAGGAAGGGTCTCAGGTTTGGTATAAGCATTGAGATTTCACATCACATGCTATAGGAAGGGTCTCAGGATTGGAATGGGAAGGACTTGGATATCACATCTCATGCTATAGGCAGGGTCTCAGGTTTGGAAAGGGAAGGAGATGGATATCACATTTCATGTTAGAGGTAGGATCTCAGGTTTGGTATTAGAGGCAATGAGATATCACATCTCATGCTATCAGAAGGGTCTCAGGATTGGAATGGGAAGGAGTTGGATATCACATTTCATGCTAAAGGGAGGGTCTCAGGTTTGGAAGAGGAAGGATTTGGAAATCACATCTCATATTATAGGAAGGATCTCAGGTTTGGTATTAGAAGCATTGAGATATCACATCTCATGCTATCGAAAAGATCTCAGGTTTGGTATAAGAGGCATTGAGATATCACATCTCATGCTATCATAAGGGTCTCAGGATTGGAATGGGAAGGAGTTGGATATCACATCTCATGTTATAGGAAGGATCTCAGGTTTGGTATTAGAAGCATTGAGACATCACATCTCATGCTATAGGAAGGGTCTCAGGATTGGAATGGGAAGGAGTTGGATATCACATCTCATGCTATAGGAAGGGTCTCAGGTTTGGTATAAGCATTGAGATATCACATCTCATGCTATAGGAAGGGTCTCAGGATTGGAATGGGAAGGATTTGGATATCACATCTTATGCTATAGGAAGGGTCTCAGGTTTGGTATAAGCATTGAGATATCACATGTCATGCTATAGGAAGGGTCTCAGGATTGGAATGGGAAGAAGTTGGATATCACATCTCATGCTATAGGAAGGGTCTTAGGGTTGGAATGGGAAGGAGTTGTATATGACATCTCATGCCATAGGAAGGGTCTCAGGTTTGGTATAAGCATTGAGATATCACATCACATGCTATAGGAAGGGTCTCAGGATTGGAATGGGAAGGAGTTGGATATCACATCTCATGCTATAGGAAGGGTCTCAGGTTTGGTATAAGCATTGAGATATCACATCTCATGCTATAGGAAGGGTCTCAGGATTGGAATGGGAAGGATTTGGATATCACATCTTATGCTATAGGAAGGGTCTCAGGTTTGGTATAAGCATGGAGATATCACTTCTCATGCTATAGGAAGGGTCTCAGGATTGGAATGGGAAGGAGTTGGATATCACATCTCATGCTATAGGAAGGGTCTCAGATTTGGTATAAGCATTGAGATATCACATCTCATGCTATAGGAAGGGTCTCAGGATTGGAATGGGAAGGAGTTGTATATGACATCTCAGGCCATAGGAAGGGTCTCAGATTTGGTATAAGCATTGAGATATCACATCTCATGATATCGGAAGGGTCTCAGGATTGGAATGGGAAGGAGTTGGATATCACATTTCATGACAAAGGAAGGGTCTAAGGTTTGGAAGGGGAAGGATTTGGATATCACATCTCATGTTATAGGATGGGTCTCAGGTTTGGTAGAAGCATTGGGATATCACATCTCATGCTATCGGAAGGGTATCAGTATTGGATTTGGAAGGAGTTGGATATCCCATCTCATGCTATAGGAAGGGTCTCAGGTTGGAATGGGAAGGAGTTGGATATCACATTTCATGTTATAGGAAGGGTCTCAGGATTGGAATGGGAAGGACTTGGATATCATATCTCATGCTATAGGAAGGCTCTCAGGTTTGGAAGGGGAAGGAGTTGGATATCACATTTCATGTTAGAGGAAGGATCTCAGGTTTGGTATTAGAGGCCTTGAGATATCACATCTCATGCTATAGGAAGGGTCTCAGGATTGGAATGGGAAGGAGTTGGATATCACATCTCAAGCTATAGGAAGGGTCTCAGGTTTGGTATAAGCATTGAGATATCACATCTCATGCTATAGGAAGGGTCTCAGGATTGGAATGGGAAGAAGTTGGATATCACATCGCATGCTATAGGAAGGGTCTCAGGTTTGGTATAAGCATTGAGATATCACATCTCATGCTATAGGAAGGGTCTCAGGATTGGAATGGGAAGGAGTTGTATATGCCATCTCATGCCATAGGAAGGGTCTCAGGTTTGGTATAAGCATTGAGATATCACATCACATGCTATGGGAAGGGTCTCAGGATTGGAATGGGAAGGACTTGGATATCACATATCATGCTATAGGCAGGGTCTCAGGTTTGGAAAGGGAAGGAGATGGATATCACATTTCATGTTAGAGGTAGGATCTCAGGTTTGGTATTAGAGGCATTGAGAAATCACATCTCATGCTATCAGAAGGGTCTCAGGATTGGAATGGGAAGGAGTTGGATATCACATCTCATGCTAAAGGGAGGGTCTCAGGTTTGGAAGGGGAAGGATTTGGAAATCACATCTCATATTATAGGAAGGATCTCAGGTTTGGTATTAGAAGCATTGAGATATCACATCTCATGCTATCGGAAGGATCTCAGGTTTGGTATAAGAGGCATTGAGATATCACATCTCATGCTATCATAAGGGTCTCAGGATTGGAATGGGAAGGAGTTGGATATCACATCTCATGTTATAGGAAGGATCTCAGGTTTGGTATTGGAAGCATTGAGACATCACATCTCATGCTATAGGAATGGTCTCAGGATTGGAATGGGTAGGAGTTGGATGTTACATTCTTGCTATAGGAAGGGTCTCATGTTTGGAATGGGAAGGAGTTGGATATCACATATGCTATAGGAAGTGTCTTAGGTTTGGAACGGGAAGGAGTTGGATATCACATCTCATGTTATAGGAAGGGTCTCAGGTTTGGTATAAGCATTGAGATATCACATCTCTGCTATCAGGAGTGGCTCAGGATTGGAATGGGAAGGAGTTGGATATCCCATCTCATGTTAAAGGACGGGTCTCTGGTTTGGTATTAGAATCATTGAGATATCACATCGCTGTTAGGAAAGATTTCGTAATTGTAGGGAATTTTCCTTCCATGTGGCAACCCCTAAACTTTTTGCTATTGTTTTTAACCTTGTTCTTGACTTTGCCAGAGAAGTACAGCCTTCTGCCGCACTTCTCTGGGCTTTCGCTCCTTTCTTACGGGGAAACTGACATGCCCTTAAGACAGTCAGTACCGGGGAACGCTGTTTCCCGTAGTTTCTTTTATCATGTTGCGGCTTTAGTGCAACATGACACAAGAGGGCACTGTAAGCTAAGTTACAGCTCTCTTGGGTCTCTAGCCTTCTACAGGCCTTAGATACTCTTTTAGGATGGTATTTGATCGGTGCAAGTCATTCAGGGACTGGAATGGTGGCAGCGATCGTTTTGTTTATTTTGAGCTCCTTTTGGCGTTCTGAGCACGTTTTTCGCACTGAACCCAAAATGGTGGCCTGGCTCCCAAAATGGCCAGACCACGAGGCTCCTTTGTCCTGTCCACTGACCGTCTTGCTCCCTTCACCTTCCCCAGGTCGGGCGACCCGGGGCCTTCCTTATTTGGGCATGTACTTTCCCGCGAAACGTGGTTGCTTTCGCGGGCTTCTACATGTCGTTTGTGTGCCTCCAGGGTGGGGGCTGGGATGTCTGGTCCCAATACACATCCTGGGTGCCAGAGAGTCTAGGGTGGTGTGAATGCCTGGGACCACCGTGGTCCGTGATTGGTCCACGTATGGTATGTGTGTTGATGAGCGGATCTCCCATTGGCTCCCCTCCGTTTTGGCGCGAAGGGAACCGTGGATAAGAGGGAGCTGGAAACACCACTACCAGGTCGATCTCCTGAGTTCTCATGAACGAAGGAATACAGGAGCCAAGTATCCTGCAACCAAGAGGCTGGACCGAGGAATCGCTGGTGACCCGCTGAAGGAATCCTCCTTTGCACTGCTGTCGTCCTGTGAAACCCTTTCCTCCTTGGATCGAACCAGAAGGCCTGTACTGGTGCTTCGACCTTTGGAATAGCAGGAACAGCTATTCCCGGCGACTTCATCCTCTCCTGCCAAGTAAGCCTTCGGAAGTGTCTCTGGGCCATCCAGTTGACTGACCAGCTTACAAGGGAGTCCTGCTCTGTAACCGCCGCCAGGTTGTGTTGTATTCCGAGTCCTTGTCACTCTCCCACGCTTCGTACACTTGGCGTTCCCAAGTCTGAAGGGAGGAGTGTACATTTGGCTCGAATACACACGGCCGCTCCGTTGTCCTGCTGCGGCAACAAACTGTGCTGGTTTCGTCGATTGGGACGTCTTTTTGCTCTACACGACTACGAGGCGTTCCCTGCTCTTCTGAACCTGCCAGCTGCTAAAACGAACGTGGAGAAGCCTGGGTCTGCTTGCTTCGGGGACCGGTGAGTAGTTTAGCTAGGATCTGGTCGCCCTCCTGCAGTATCCCATTGCTTTTCCCTGCTGTGTAAAAACAGCACCCTTTTGGCCGTACTCGCGCTCTGCTTCTGCCCGCTGTGGAGGCTGCGCTTGAGTTACGGAACCTGTTCTCCTTCTGCTGTGCACTAACCCGAACTGCCTGACTTCCTCCGAAGAGCTTCCCCTTTTGCCCGTTGGCACCGGCGTGGCAGGTACTTTGAGCACAATGCTCCACTCTTCGCAGGGCTCGGACTTCCATCTAGTAGGTGCCTCTGAAGGCGAACTGAGTCTAAAGCGGTATCGCACTGCCTGTTTTCCTTCCCTGGCAGGTGGACTACATATTTCGTGCTTTAAACGCTTGCGACTGTGTATTTGTATATATATTGTGTTGATATGGTATGTGTTGGTTTAATATTGTGATATTGTGATTTTCTCGCTACGGTCATTATTTTAAAGGCCTTAAAATAAATGTGTATCTATTTTTGATATAACAACTGTTTGGAGTAGTTTGTAAGCGCTCTTGCTTTGTGTGCTCATTGCGGGCTTTCAGTCACCCTCACCCCTCTTGAGACCTAGTCTTGACCGCCGCGATCGCTACCTTGATTGGTCTGGCTTGTCCAGAGGTTACCCTGTTCCAAGTAATTAGGTTGGCCTTCTGAACTTCTGCGCCACCAGGACAGAGTTCAGAAATCCGTCTTAACAAATTGGTGTACAGCGGTGGGATACGACTGAAGGTATCCAGTGTTGCGCTCGAACTAAGGCATTTCAGGTTATTCCAAACAGTACACGTAGTGAATTGTTATAGAATAACTTTAAAAAGGCCATAGTCCTATCAAACAGTATGGAAGCAAATACCTTGTTAACTTTAAATGCTTCCAAATCAGAAACATTGAAAAAGATGTGTGCGGAGAGAGGTGTTTCCTCTCAAGGCACAAAATTGGAAATGATCCAGAGAATCGTGGCGTGGCAAGAAGCGCAGCTTGACGCTATAACTTCCGAGGACAGTGCAGAAGGTGGTGGGGCTGCTCTCACTGGTAGAACCGACGGTTCTGCCGCTGCACTGATCCATCGCGACCACGAGGACAGGGAGGATGTAATGTTTAATGTTTCCTCTGCCAGTGTTGATGGGGAGGCTATGCTTGAATTCAAGAAGCAAGAGCTGCGGTTTAGGCAGCAGGAGCTTGAATTCAGCATAGCCAAACTAAAAATCGAACAGGCAGAAAAACAGAAAGACAGGGATCACCAGTTGGAACTGGCCAAGCTTCAGGTTGCAAATGGGTCCAAGGGTCCTGGACATGGGTCTGGGGCTTCCTCTCATCCACGGTTTCCAAAAGATCTGCTCAGTGTATATGAAGAAAGGAATGACATTATGGACTGGCTGAATGCGTTTGAGTATGCATGCGAGGTTCAAAAAGTTGACAGTGCTGATAAGATTGCGTGGTTGCTCAGTAGACTGCCCCATTCTGGCTGTAGTGCCATTATGGAAATGTCGAAGGCTGAGCGGGCTAATTTCGCAATGTTAAAGCAAACTCTCATTTTAAAGTTTGGGAAGACTCCGGCCCAATATTTAAAGCGTTTTCGAGAGTATAAGAAAAAGGAAGGTGGTACTTGGGTATCTTATGTCGCTGAATCCTTGAAAAACTTAACTGGCTGGGTCGAAGATTATAAGGTTTCTACCTTCGAAGGCATGATAAATCTTGTCATGCTGGAACATATTTTTGCTTCTTCTTCCCCGGAGCTTAAGCAGCATTTGGCCGATTCGAAGGAGATAGATCCTAAGAAGCTGGCCATTGCAGCAGACTTATGGGTGTCACATCTAGTGTCCCATAAGGACAAAACTCATCCTGGTAAGCAGGAGGAAGGGAAAAAGTCCAAAGATATGGAGGGTGGGGAATCTGCTAAATCTTCTTCCCATAAGGGCCACAAAAAGAAAAACAAGGGTAAGACACAAGAGAACTCACAGGGTAGTGGAGGTCAGCCTCCGAAACAGAACTCTGGTTACAATAAGCCTCCCTACGTAAACAGACCCACTGGGGCTTGTTTGTCTTGTGGAGCAACTGACCATGTGAAGGGGGATCCCCGGTGTAAGGTTAGACCTTTGGGGGTCCACTCCGCTAATCTGGCCTTCTCCTCCTACGAGGAAGAAGAGATTACAGGAGCATCCTTCTCCTCAGACTCATTTCCCAGCGGGATAGAGGCTGAGGTAGTTTTAGTGTCCCTGGGTTCCTGGGAGCCTAAAGTCGCAGAGGCTTATGCTAGGATTCCGGATAATACCAAGCACTACTTTAAAGACAGTGTGCTGATCAATGGAGTGGATACTCCAGCTCGTAGGGATAGTGGGTGCAGTCGCACTGTAGTGGATTCTACCTTGGTAGACTCAGAGGAAGTTGCCAGAGCTACTCTGATGCCCACTAAGTTGGCTGACAGCCCCCTCCGTATGTTTCCCATGATCCCTGTAAATCTTACTTTAAATGGTACAGCAGTCAGGATTCCAGTGAGCATTCAGAGAAACGTCCCGGGAAAGGTCTTGTTAGGTAATGATCTCAGAGCTTTAGGGCTCGTAGGAGACACTGCCGAAAGACCCTACACACGGTCTCAAGCACGGGCAGCATTGGCCAAGTCCAATACGCCGCCCCAGCCGAAGGGGAAGCCCAAGGCGAAAGGAGTCTACAAGTCAAAACGAGGGAAAGAGAATATTCCCCCGAGCTCGCCTACCACTGCGGTGGAGGAAGTTGGTCAATCGCCCGGGCCTGACGAGGAGGTGGCGATGCCTGAAGTATTCGACCCCAACGATCATCCTGAACTAAAAGACTTGTTAGTTGAAGGAGGTCCTGATAGGGACGAATTCAGTAAAGGCCAACGTGAGTGCCCATCTCTGGAAGGCCTAAGGAGACAGGCCTGCTCCCAGCTTGAGGGTGAACCTCCTGGGATGCGTAGGATTTACCAGGAAGGTGGACTCCTGTATAGTGAGCCCACAGAGTCTACAGAAGGAGACCATAGGAGGTTGGTGGTTCCCCTTGCTGTTAGGCCCTTCCTCCTGCAGTTGGCGCATGAAGTTCCCATTGCTGGTCACCTCGGTATGAGGAAAACCAAGCAAAGGTTATCCATGCACTTCTACTGGCCCAAGATGGGGGAGCAAGTAGAAAGTCACTGCAGGAGTTGTGCCTCCTGCCAGTTGTCTGGTAAGGTTGGCGCGACAATCCAAGCTCCGTTGGTACCGCTCCCAGTTGTGGGGGTACCATTTGAAAGGGTAGGGATCGACATGGTTGGTCCCCTTGACCCGCAAACATCCTCAGGCAATAGGTTTATCCTGGTGCTGGTCGACCATGCAACCAGGTATCCTGAGGCCGTCCCATTTACAACTGTAACTGCCAAGCCAGTTGCAGAAGCTTTACTCGGCATGTTTACTAGGGTTGGCTTCCCTAAAGAAGTTGTGTCGGATCATGGCAGCAACTTTATGTCGAAGTATAGGCAGGCTATGTGGAAAGAATGTGGGGTCACCTACAGGTTCTCTTCTGCATACCACCCCCAGACCAATGGTCTGGGGGGGCGTTTCGAGAGGACGTTAACGAGCATGATTGGGGCTCTGGAGGAGCCCCAGAGAAGAAAATGGGATCTTCTTGTTTCATGCTTACTGTTTGCCTACCGAGAGGTACCACAGGAGGGTGTTGGCTTCAGCCCCTTCAAACTTCTGTTCGGTCATCCTGTACGGGGACCCTTAGCCATTGTCAAGGAGGGATGGGAGATGCCCACTCCCCCTGTTACTACCAATGTAGTTGACTATGTGCTAGGGCTCAGAAAACGGATGGTACTTCTGATGGGCTTGGCTAGTGATAAATTGAAGGCAGGGCAAGCGCTGGTGAAACCTTGGTACGACCAGAAAGCTTCCCTCATCAACTTTACACTTGGTCAGCAAGTCCTGATCATGAATCCCATAAGGCCTCAAGCTTTACAGGACAATTGGTCAGGCCCTTACCCAGTGGTGGAGCCCCTGGGTGAGGTTAACTATTCAGTGGACCTTGGAAGGCCTGGAAAGGCTCCCAAAGTGTTTCCCATGAATAGGCTGAAGGCTTTCGTCCCAAGCGGCGAAATCGCAGCACTGCTATTGGCTTCAGACGTTGAGGAAGAGGAGTCTGAACCTCTCCCCGACCTGTTCCAAAGCAGTCCTTCAGAGAGCTCTTTTGAGGGTGTCCGCGTGGCCCCTCACCAAAATGGACAAGGCTCAGTGGTTTACCTTGGACATGAAGTAGGTGGAGGGAGGAGACAGCCTCTACTCAGTCAGGTACAAGCAGTACAAGACTGGCCTACCCCCACTACGCAAACCCAAGTGAGAGCCTTTTTAGGACTCACGGGGTATTACCGCACTTTTGTGGCAGACTATGGCACCATAGCTGCTCCTCTGACTGCCCTCACAACTCCGAAGAAACCCAAGAAGGTAACTTGGACCGACGAGTGTGAGAAGGCCTTCAATGGCTTAAAAGACTCCTTGTGCCAGGCCCCTGTCCTTAGGGCCCCGGATTATCAAAGACCTTTTATCGTGCAGACGGATGCCTCTGACACTGGGATAGGAGCTGTACTATCACAAGTAGATGAGAAGGGTAAGGAACACCCTATCGGTTTTATTAGTCGCCAGTTTAAGGACAGAGAGCTCAGATGGTCCACGGTAGAGAAAGAATGTTTCTCTGTTGTGTGGGCCCTAAGGAAGCTGAGGCCCTACCTCTATGGGACCCACTTCACTGTGCAGACTGACCATAAGCCGTTAAAGTGGCTAATGAACATGAAGGGGGAGAATCCAAAGTTGCTTAGGTGGTCCATAAGTCTACAAGGCTTCGACTTCACTATTGAGCATAGGCCAGGTGTCCAACATAGCAATGCTGATGGGTTGTCCAGAATGTTTAACCGACCTGAACAAGAGACTCATCCAGGGGTGGATTAGTTCCCCCTGTCCATAGTCTGGGAGGGGCGAGTGTTAGGAAAGATTTCGTAATTGTAGGGAATTTTCCTTCCATGTGGCAACCCCTAAACTTTTTGCTATTGTTTTTAACCTTGTTCTTGACTTTGCCAGAGAAGTACAGCCTTCTGCCGCACTTCTCTGGGCTTTCGCTCCTTTCTTACGGGGAAACTGACATGCCCTTAAGACAGTCAGTACCGGGGAACGCTGTTTCCCGTAGTTTCTTTTATCATGTTGCGGCTTTAGTGCAACATGACACAAGAGGGCACTGTAAGCTAAGTTACAGCTCTCTTGGGTCTCTAGCCTTCTACAGGCCCTAGATACTCTTTTAGGATGGTATTTGATCGGTGCAAGTCATTCAGGGAATGGAATGGTGGCAGCGATCGTTTTGTTTATTTTGAGCTCCTTTTGGCGTTCTGAGCACGTTTTTCGCACTGAACCCAAAATGGTGGCCTGGCTCCCAAAATGGCCAGACCACGAGGCTCCTTTGTCCTGTCCACTGACCGTCATGCTCCCTTCACCTTCCCCAGGTCGGGCGACCCGGGGCCTTCCTTATTTGGGCATGTACTTTCCCGCGAAACGTGGTTGCTTTCGCGGGCTTCTACATGTCGTTTGTGTGCCTCCAGGGTGGGGGCTGGGATGTCTGGTCCCAATACACATCCTGGGTGCCAGAGAGTCTAGGGTGGTGTGAATGCCTGGGACCACCGTGGTCCGTGATTGGTCCACGTATGGTATGTGTGTTGTTGAGCGGATCTCCCATTTGCTCCCCTCCGTTTTGGCGCGAAGGGAACCGTGGATAAGAGGGAGCTGGAAACACCACTACCAGGTCGATCTCCTGAGTTCTCACGAACGAAGGAATACAGGAGCCAAGTATCCTGCAACCAAGAGGCTGGACCGAGGAATCGCTGGTGACCCGCTGAAGGAATCCTCCTTTGCACTGCTGTCGTCCTGTGAAACCCTTTCCTCCTTGGATCGAACCAGAAGGCCTGTACTGGTGCTTCGACCTTTGGAATAGCAGGAACAGCTATTCCCGGCGACTTCATCCTCTCCTGCCAAGTAAGCCTTCGGAAGTGTCTCTGGGCCATCCAGTTGACTGACCAGCTTACAAGGGAGTCCTGCTCTGTAACCGCCGCCAGGTTGTGTTGTATTCCGAGTCCTTGTCACTCTCCCACGCTTCGTACACTTGGCGTTCCCAAGTCTGAAGGGAGGAGTGTACATTTGGCTCGAATACACACGGCCGCTCCGTTGTCCTGCTGCGGCAACAAACTGTGCTGGTTTCGTCGATTGGGACGTCTTTTTGCTCTACACGACTACGAGGCGTTCCCTGCTCTTCTGAACCTGCCAGCTGCTGAAACGAACGTGGAGAAGCCTGGGTCTGCTTGCTTCGGGGACCGGTGAGTAGTTTAGCTAGGATCTGGTCGCCCTCCTGCAGTATCCCATTGCTTTTCCCTGCTGTGTAAAAACAGCACCCTTTTGGCCGTACTCGCGCTCTGCTTCTGCCCGCTGTGGAGGCTGCGCTTGAGTTACGGAACCTGTTCTCCTTCTGCTGTGCACTAACCCGAACTGCCTGACTTCCTCCGAAGAGCTTCCCCTTTTGCCCGTTGGCACCGGCGTGGCAGGTACTTTGAGCACAAGGCTCCACTCTTCGCAGGGCTCGGACTTCCATCTAGTAGGTGCCTCTGAAGGCGAACTGAGTCTAAAGCGGTATCGCACTGCCTGTTTTCCTTCCCTGGCAGGTGGACTACATATTTCGTGCTTTAAACGCTTGCGACTGTGTATTTGTATATATATTGTGTTGATATGGTATGTGTTGGTTTAATATTGTGATATTGTGATTTTCTCGCTACGGTCATTATTTTAAAGGCCTTAAAATAAATGTGTATCTATTTTTGATATAACAACTGTTTGGAGTAGTTTGTAAGCGCTCTTGCTTTGTGTGCTCATTGCGGGTTTTCAGTCACCCTCACCCCTCTTGAGACCTAGTCTTGACCGCCGCGATCGCTACCTTGATTGGTCTGGCTTGTCCAGAGGTTACCCTGTTCCAAGTAATTAGGTTGGCCTTCTGAACTTCTGCGCCACCAGGACAGAGTTCAGAAATCCGTCTTAACAATCGCATGCTGTAGGAAGGGTCTAAGGATTGGAATGGGATGGACTTGGATATCACATCTCATGCTATAGGTAGGCTCAGGTTTGGTATAAGCATTGAGATATCACATCTCATGCTATAGGAAGGGTCTCATGATTGGAATGGGAAGGATTTGGATATCACATCTCATGCTATAGGAAGGGTCTCAGGTTTGGTATAAGCATGGAGATATCACTTCTCATGCTATAGGAAGGGTCTCAGAATTGGAATGGGAAGGTGTTGGATATCACATCTCATGCTATAGGAAGGGTCTCAGATTTGGTATAAGCATTGAGATATCACATCTCATGCTATAGGAAGGGTCTCAGGATTGCAATGGGAAGGAGTTGTATATGACATCTCAGGCCTTAAGAAGGGTCTCAGGTTTGGTATAAGCATTGAGATATCACATCTCTGCTATCGGAAGGGTCTCAGGATTGGAATGGGAAGGAGTTGGATATCCCATCTCATGTTATAGGAAGGGTCTCAGGTTTGGTATTAGAAGCATTGAGATATCACATCTCATGCTATAGGAAGGGTCTCAGGATTGGAATGGGAAGGACTTGGATGTCACATCTCATGCTATAGGGAGGGTCTCAAGTTTGATATTAGAAGCATTGAGATAACAAATCTCATGATATCGGAAGGGTCTCAGGATTGGAATGGAAAGGAGTTGGATATCACATCTCATTATAAAGGAAGGGTCTAAGGTTTGGAAGGGGAAGGATTTGGATATCACATCTCATGTTATAGGACGGGTCTCAGGTTTGGTATTAGAAACATTGAGATATCAAGTGTCATGGTATAAGAAGGGTCTCAGAATTGGAATGGGAAGGAGTTGGATATCACATCTCAAGCTATAGGAAGCGTCTCAGGATTGGAATGGGAAGGAGTTTGATATCACATCTCATGCCATAGTATGGGTCTCAGGTTTGGTAGAAGCATTGGGATATCACATCTCATGCTATCGGAAGGGTATCAGTATTGGATTTGGAAGGAGTTGGATATCCCATCTCATGCTATAGGAAGGGTCTCAGGTTAGAATGGGAAGGAGTTGGATATCACATTTCATGTTATAGGAAGGGTCTCAGGATTGGAATGGGAAGGACTTGGATATCATATCTCATGCTATAGGAAGGCTCTCAGGTTTGGAAGGGGAAGGAGTTGGATATCACATTTCATGTTAGAGGAAGGATCTCAGGTTTGGTATTAGAGGCCTTGAGATATCACATCTCATGCTATAGGAAGGGTCTCAGGATTGGAATGGGAAGGAGTTGGATATCACATCTCAAGCTATAGGAAGGGTCTCAGGTTTGGTATAAGCATTGAGATATCACATCTCATGCTATAGGAAGGGTCTCAGGATTGGAATGGGAAGAAGTTGGATATCACATCTCATGCTATAGGAAGGGTCTCAGGTTTGGTATAAGCATTGAGATATCACATCTCATGCTATAGGAAGGGTCTCAGGGTTGGAATGGGAAGGAGTTGTATATGACATCTCATGCCATAGGAAGGGTCTCAGGTTTGGTATAAGCATTGAGATATCACATCACATGCTATAGGAAGGGTCTCAGGATTGGAATGGGAAGGAGTTGGATATCACATCTCATGCTATAGGCAGGGTCTCAGGTTTGGAAAGGGAAGGAGATGGATATCACATTTCATGTTAGAGGTAGGATCTCAGGTTTGGTATTAGAGGCATTGAGATATCACATCTCATGCTATCAGAAGGGTCTCAGGATTGGAATGGGAAGGAGTTGGACATCACATTTCATGCTAAAGGGAGGGTCTCAGGTTTGGAAGGGGAAGGATTTGGAAATCACATCTCATATTATAGGAAGGATCTCAGGTTTGGTATTAGAAGCATTGAGATATCACATCTCATGCTATCGGAAGGATCTCAGGTTTGGTATAAGAGGCATTGAGATATCACATCTCATGCTATCATAAGGGTCTCAGGATTGGAATGGGAAGGAGTTGGATATCACATCTCATGTTATATGAAGGATCTCAGGTTTGGTATTAGAAGCATTGAGACATCACATCTCATGCTATAGGAAGGGTCTCAGGATTGGAATGGGAAGGAGTTGGATATCACATCTCATGCTATAGGAAGGGTCTCTGGTTTGCTATAAGCATTGAGATATCACATCTCATGCTATAGGAAGGGTCTCAGGATTGGAATGGGAAGGAGTTGTATATGACATCTCATGCCGTAGGAAGGGTCTCAGGTTTGGTATAAGCATTGAGATATCACATCTCTGCTATCGGAAAGGTCTCAGGATTGGAATGGGAAGGAGTTGGATATCCCATCTCATGTTATAGGAAGAGTCTCAGGTTTGGTATTAGAAGCATTGAGATATCACATCTCATGCTATAGGAAGTGTCTCAGGATTGGAATGGGAAGGACTTGGATATCACATCTCATGCTATAGGGAGGATCTCACGTTTGATATTAGAAGCATTGAGATATCACATCTCATGCTATAGGAAGGGTCTCAGGATTGGAATGGGAAGGAGTTGGATATCACATCTCATGCTATAGGATGGGTCTCAGGTTTGGTATAAGCAGTGAGATATCACATCTCATGCTATAGGAAGTGTCTCAGGATTGGAATGGGAAGGAGTTGGATATCACATCTCATGTTATAGGAAGGATCTCAGGTTTGGTATAAGCATTGAGATATCACATCTCTGCTATCGGAAGGGTCTCAGGATTGGAATGGGAAGGAGTTGGATATTCCCATCTCATGTTATAGGAAGGGTCTCAGGTTTGGTATTAGAAGCATTGAGACATCACATCTCATGCTATAGGAAGGGTCTCAGGATTGGAATGGGAAGGACTTGGATATCACATCTCATGCTATAGGGAGGGTCTCAAGTTTGATATTAGAAGCATTGAGATATCACATCTCATGATATCGGAAGGGTCTCAGGATTGGAATGGGAAGGAGTTGGATATCACATCTCATGATAAAGGAAGGGTCTAAGGTTTGGAAGGGGAAGGATTTGGATATCACATCTCATGTTATAGGGCGGGTCTCAGGTTTGGTATTAGAAGCATTGAGATATCAAGTCTCATGATATAGGAAGGGTCTCAGAATTAGAATGGGAAGGAGTTGGATATCACATCTCAAGCTATAGGAAGGGTCTCAGGATTGGAATGGGAAGGAGTTTGATATCACATCTCATGCCATAGTATGGGTCTCAGGTTTGGTATAAGCATTGGGATATCACATCTCATGCTATCGGAAGGGTATCAGGATTGGATTTGGAATAAGTTGGATATCCCATCTCATGCTATAGAAAGGGTCTCAGGTTGGAATGGGAAGGAGTTGGATATCACATCTCATGTTATAGGAAGGGTCTCAGGATTGGAATGGGAAGGACTTGGATATCACATCTCATGCTATAGGAAGGCTCTCAGGTTTGGAAGGGGAAAGAGTTGGATATCACATTTCATGTTAGAGGTAGGATCTCAGGTTTGGTATTAGAGGCATTGAGATATCACATCTCATGCTATCAGAAGGGTCTCAGGATTGGAATGGGAATGAGTTGGATATCACATTTCATGCTAAAGGGAGGGTCTCAGGTTTGGAAGGGGAAGGATTTGGATATCACATCTCATGTTATAAGAAGGAGCTCAGGTTTGGTATTAGAAGCATTGAGATATCACATCTCATGCTATCGGAAGGATCTCAGGTTTGGTATTAGAAGCATTGAGATATCACATCTCATGCTATCAGAAGGGTCTCAGGATTGGAATGGGAAGGAGTTGGATATCACATCTCATGCTAAAGGGAGGGTCTCAGGTTTGGAAGGGGAAGGATTTGGATATCACATCTCATGTTATCGGAAGGATCTCAGGTTTGGTATTAGAAGTATTGAGATATCACATCTCATGCTATAGGAAGGGTCTCAGGATTGGAATGGGAAGGAGTTGGATATCACATCTCAAGCTATAGGAAGGGTCTCAGGTTTGGTATAAGCATTGAGATATCACATGACATGCTATAGGAAGGGTCTCAGGATTGGAATGGGAAGGTGTTGTATATGACATCTCATGCCATAGGAAGGGTCTCAGGTTTGGTATAAGCATTGAGATATCACATCACATGCTATAGGAAGGGTCTCAGGATTGGAATGGGAAGGACTTGGATATCACATCTCATGCTATAGGCAGGGTCTCAGGTTTGGAAAGGGAAGGAGTTGGATATCACATTTCATGTTAGAGGTAGGATATCAGGTTTGGTATTAGAGGCATTGAGATATCACATCTCATGCTATCAGAAGGGTCTCAGGATTGGAATGGGAAGGAGTTGGATATCACATCTCATGCTAAAGGGAGAGTCTCAGGTTTGGAAGGGGAAGGATTTGGATATCACATCTCATGTTATAGGAAGGATCTCAGGTTTGGTATTAGAGGCATTGAGATATCACATCTCATGCTATCATAAGGGTCTCAGGATTGGAATGGGAAGGAGTTGGATATCACATCTCATGCTAAAGGGAGGGTCTCAGGTTTGGAAGGGGAAGAATTTGGATATCACATCACATGTTATAGGAAGGATCTCAGGATTGGAATGGGAAGGAGTTGGATATCACATCTCATGCTATAGGAAGGGTCTCAGGTTTGGAACGGGAAGGAGTTGGATATCACATCTCATGTTATAGGAAGAGTCTCAGGTTTGGTATAAGCATTGAGATATCACATCTCTGCAATCGGAAATGTCTCAGGATTGGGATGGGAAGGAGTTGGATATCACATCTCATGCTATAGGAAGGGTCTCAGGTTTGGAACGGGAAGGAGTTGGATATCACATCTCATGCTATAGGAAGGCTCTCAGGTTTGGAAGGGGAAAGAGTTGGATATCACATTTCATGTTAGAGGTAGGATCTCAGGTTTGGTATTAGAGGCATTGAGATATCACATCTCATGCTATCAGAAGGGTCTCAGGATTGGAATGGGAAGGAGTTGGATATCACATCTCATGCTAAAGGGAGGGTCTCAGGTTTGGAAGGGGAAGGATTTGCATATCACATCTCATGTTATAAGAAGGAGCTCAGGTTTGGTATTAGAAGCATTGAGATATCACATCTCATGCTATCGGAAGGATCTCAGGTTTGGTATTAGAAGCATTGAGATATCACATCTCATGCTATCAGAAGGGTCTCAGGATTGGAATGGGAAGGAGTTGGATATCACATCTCATGCTAAAGGGAGGGTCTCAGGTTTGGAAGGGGAAGGATTTGGATATCACATCTCATGTTATCGGAAGGATCTCAGGTTTGGTATTAGAAGTATTGAGATATCACATCTCATACTATAGGAAGGGTCTCAGGATTGGAATGGGAAGGAGTTGGATATCACATCTCAAGCTATAGGAAGGGTCTCAGGTTTGGTATAAGCATTGAGATATCACATCACATGCTATAGGAAGGGTCTCAGGATTGGAATGGGAAGGAGTTGTATATGACATCTCATGCCATAGGAAGGGTCTCAGGTTTGGTATAAGCATTGAGATATCACATCACATGCTATAGGAAGGGTCTCAGGATTGGAATGGGAAGGACTTGGATATCACATCTCATGCTATAGGCAGGGTCTCAGGTTTGGAAAGGGAAGGAGTTGGATATCACATTTCATGTTAGAGGTAGGATATCAGGTTTGGTATTAGAGGCATTGAGATATCACATCTCATGCTATCAGAAGGGTCTCAGGATTGGAATGGGAAGGAGTTGGATATCACATCTCATGCTAAAGGGAGGGTCTCAGGTTTGGAAGGGGAAGGATTTGGATATCACATCTCATGTTATAGGAAGGATCTCAGGTTTGGTATTAGAGGCATTGAGATATCACATCTCATGCTATCATAAGGGTCTCAGGATTGGAATGGGAAGGAGTTGGATATCACATCTCATGCTAAAGGGAGGGTCTCAGGTTTGGAAGGGGAAGAATTTGGATATCACATCACATGTTATAGGAAGGATCTCAGGTTTGGTATTAGAAGCATTGAGATATCACATCTCATGCTATCGGAAGGGTCTCAGGATTGGAATGGGAAGGAGTTGGATATCACATCTCATGCTATAGCAAGGGTCTCTGGTTTGGAACGGGAAGGAGTTGGATATCACATCTCATGTTATAGGAAGAGTCTCAGGTTTGGTATAAGCATTGAGATATCACATCTCTGCAATCGGAAATGTCTCAGGATTGGGATGGGAAGGAGTTGGATATCACATCTCATGCTATAGGAAGGGTCTCAGGTTTGGAATGGGAAGGAGTTGGATATTGTTAAGACGGATTTCTGAACTCTGTCCTGGTGGCGCAGAAGTTCAGATGGCCAACCTAATTTCTTGGAACAGGGTAACCTCTGGACAAGCCAGACCAATCAAGGTAGCGATCGCGGCGGTCAAGACTAGGTCTCAAGAGAGGTGAGGGTGACTGAAAGCCCGCAATGAGCACACAAAGCAAGGACACTTACAAACTACTCCAAACAGGTGCTATATTAAAAATATATACACATTTATTCCAAGGCCTTTAAAACAATGACCGTAGCGAGAAATCACAATACAACTCTAGTAAACCAACACATACCATACCAATACAATATATATACAAATACAAACAAGTCTCAAGCGTTAGATGCACGAAATGTGTAGTCCACCTAAAAGGGAAGGAAAACAGGCAGTGCGAAATAATGCTTAGACCCAGTCCGCCTTCAGAGGCACCTAACTAAAAGGAAGTCCGAGCCCTACGAAGAGTGGAGCCTTGTGCTCAAAAGTACCTGCACACGCTGGTGCCAACGGGCAAAAGGGGAGTCTCTTCGAGGGAGATCAGGCAGTTCAGTTTAGTGCACAAACGAAGAAGAACAGTGTTCCGCGACTCAAGGGCAGAAGCAGAGCGCGAGTACGGAAAGGCATGCTGTTTTGACACAGCGGGGAAAAGCTATGGGTTCCTGCAGGAGGGCGACCAGTTCCTAGCTATGCTACTCACCGGTCCCCGATGCAAGCAGACCCAGGCTTCTCCGCGTCAGTTTCAGTCGCTGGCAGGTTCAGAAGAGCAGGGGATGTCTCGTCGTCGTGTTGAGTCTGCAGCAGCAGAGTTGAGTAAAAGACGTCCCAAATGAAGGAACCCGCACAGTTTGTTACCACAGCAGGGCAACGGAGCGGCCGTGTGTATCTGAGCCAAATGTACACTACTCACTTCAGACCTGGGAACGCCAAGTGTACGAATCGTGTGAGAGTGACAAGGACTCGATATACTACACAACCTGGTGGCAGTTACAGAGCAAGACTCCTGTGTAGGCTGGTCAGTCTGCTGGATGGGCCAGAGACGCTTCCGAAGGCTTACTAGCAGGAGCTGGTGAAGATGCCGAGAATAGCTGTCCCCGCTATTCCAAGGGTCGAAGTACTAGTACAGGCCTTCTGGTTCGATCAAAGGTGAAAAGGGTTTCACAAGGCGACAGCAGTGCAGAGGAGCAGTCCTTCAGCGGGTCACCAGCGATTCCTCGGTTCAGCCTCTTGGTTGCAGGATACTTGGCTCCTGTATTCCTTCGTTTGTGAGAACTCAGGAGATCGACATGGTAGTGGTGTTTCCAGCCCCCTCTTATCCACGGTTCCCTTCGTGCCAAAACGGTGGGGACCCAATGGGAGATCCGCTCATCAACACTCACACCATTCGTGGACCTATCACGGACCACGGTGGTCCCAGGCATTCACACGGGACCAGACATCCCAGCCCACATCCTGGAGGCACACACAAGAAATGTAGAAGCCCGCGAAAGCATCCGTGTTTCGCGGGAAAGTACATGCCCAAATAAGGAAGGCCCCGGGTCGGCTCGACCTGGGGAAGGTGAAGGGAGCAAGACGGTCAGCGGACAGGATAAAGGAGCCTCGTGGTCTGGCCAATTTTGGGAGCCAGGCCATCATTTTGGGTTAAGTGCGAGAAACGCGCTTAGAACGCCAAAAGGAGCTCAAAACACAAGAAACGATCGCTGCCACCATTCACCGTCCGTGAATCACTTGCACCGATCAGTTACAATCCTGAAAGAGTATCTAGGGCCTGTAGAAGGCTAGAATCCCAAGAGAGCAGTAACTTAGCTTACAGTGCCCTCTTGTGTCATGTTGCACGAAAGCCGCAACATGATAAAAGAAACTACGGAAAACAGCGTTTCCCGGTACTGACTGTCTTAAGGCCATGCAAGTTTCCCCGTAAGAAAGGAGCGAAAGCCCAGAGGAGTGCGGCAGAAGGCTGCACTTCTCTGGCAAAGTCGAGAACAAGGTGAAAAACAACAGCAAAAAGTTTAGGGGTTGCCAC
This sequence comes from Ambystoma mexicanum, assembly GCF_040938575.1. NCBI lineage: Eukaryota > Metazoa > Chordata > Amphibia > Caudata > Ambystomatidae > Ambystoma > Ambystoma mexicanum. Next base: position 651,445 of record NW_027182517.1, on the reverse strand, counting down.
ATGGAAGGAAAATTACCTACAATTACGAAATCTTTCCTAACAGATATCACATCTCATGTTATAGGAAGAGTCTCAGGTTTGGTATAAGCATTGAGATATCACATCTCTGCAATCGGAAGTGTCTCAGGTTTGGGATGGGAAGGAGTTGGATATCCCATCTCATGTTATAGGACGGGTCTCAGGATTGTTATTAGAATCATTGAGATATCATATATATTGCATGCTGTAGGAAGGGTCTAAGGATTGGAATGGGAAGGACTTGGATATCACATCTCATGCTATGGATAGGCTCTCAGGTTTGGAAAGGGAAGGAGTTGGATATCACATTTCATGTTAGAGGAAGGATCTCAGGTTTGGTATTAGAGGCATTGAGATATCACATCTCATGCTATAGGAAGGGTCTCAGGATTGGAATGGGAAGGAGTTGGATATCACATCTCATGCTATAGGAAGGGTCTCAGGTTTGGTATAAGCATTGAGATATCACATCTCATGCTATAGGAAGGGTCTCAGGATTGGAATGGAAGGAGTTGGATATCACATCTCATGTTAAACGAAGGATCTCAGGTTTGGTATTAGAAGCATTGAGACATCACATCTCATGCTATAGGAAGGGTCTCAGGATTGGAATGGGAAGGAGTTGGATATCACATCTCATGCTATAGGAAGGGTCTCAGGCTTGGTATAAGCATTGAGATATCACATCTCATGCTATCGGAAGGGTCTCAGGATTGGAATGGGAAGGAGTTGTATATGACATCTCAAGCCATAGGAAGGGTCTCAGGTTTGGTATAAGCTTTGAGATATCACATCTCTGCTATCGGAAGGGTCTCAGGATTGGAATGGGAAGGAGTTGGATATCCCATCTCATGTTATAGGAAGAGTCTCAGGTTTGGTATTAGAAGCATTGAGATATCACATCTCATGCTATAGGAAGTGTCTCAGGATTGGAATGGGAAGGACTTGGATATCACATCTCATGCTATAGGGAGGGTCTCATGTTTGATATTAGAAGCATTGAGATATCACATCTTATGCTATAGGAAGGGTCTCAGGATTGGAATGGGAAGGAGTAGGATATCACATCTCATGCTATAGGAAGGATCTCAGGTTTGGTATGAGCATTGAGATATCACATCTCTTCTATCGGAAGGGTCTCAGGATTGGAATGGGAAGAGTTGGATATTCCCATCTCATGTTATAGGAAGGGTCTCAGGTTTGGTATTAGAAACATTGAGATATCACATCTCATGCTATAGGAAGGGTCTCAGGATTGGAATGGGAAGGACTTGGATATCACATCTCATGCTATAGGGAGGGTCTCAAGTTTGATATTAGAAGCATTGAGATATCACATCTCACGATATCGGAAGGGTCTCAGGATTGGAATGGGAAGGAGTTGGATATCACATCTCATGATAAAGGAAGGGTCTAAGGTTTGAAGGGGAAGGATTTGGATATCACATCTCATGTTATAGGACGGGTCTCAGGTTTGGTATTAGAAGCACTGAGATATCAAGTCTCATGGTATAGGAAGGGTCTCAGAATTGGAATCAGAAAGAGTTGGATATCACATCTCAAGCTATAGGAAGGGTCTCAGGATTGGAATGGGAAGGAGTTTGATATCACATCTCATGCAATAGTATGGGTCTCAGGTTTGGTATAAGCATTGGGATATCACATCTCATGCTATCGGAAGGGTATCAGGATTGGATTTGGAAGGAGCTGGATATCCCATCTCATGCTATACGAAGGGTCTTAGGTTGGAATGGGAAGGAGTTGGATATCACATCTCATGTTATAGGAAGGGTCTCAGGATTGGAATGGGAAGGACTTGGATATCACATCTCATGCTATAGGAAGGCTCTCAGGTTTGGAAGGGGAAAGAGTTGGATATCACATTTCATGTTAGAGGTAGGATCTCAGGTTTGGTATTAGAGGCATTGAGATATCACATCTCATGCTATCAGAAGGGTCTCAGGATTGGAATGGGAAGGAGTTGGATATCACATCTCATGCTAAAGGGAGGGTCTCAGGTTTGGAAGGGGAAGGATTTGGATATCACATCTCATGTTATAGGAAGGATCTCAGGTTTGGTATTAGAAGCATTGAGATATCACATCTCATGCTATCGGAAGGATCTCAGGTTTGGTATTAGAAGCATTGAGATATCACATCTCATGCTATCAGAATGGTCTCAGGATTGGAATCGGAAGGAGTTGGATATCACATCTCATGCTAAAGGGAGGGTCTCAGGTTTGGAAGGGGAAGGATTTGGATATCACATCTCATGTTATCAGAAGGATCTCAGGTTTGGTATTAGAAGTATTGAGATATCACATCTCATGCTATAGGAAGGGTCTCAGGATTGGAATGGGAAGGAGTTGGATATCACATCTCAAGCTATAGGAAGGGTCTCAGGTTTGGTATAAGCATTGAGATATCACATCACATGCTATAGGAAGGGTCTCAGGATTGGAATGGGAAGGAGTTGGATATCACATCTCATGTTATAGGAAAGATCTCAGGTTTGGTATTAGAAGCATTGAGACATCACATCTCATGTTATACGAAGGGTCTCAGGATTGGAATGGGAAGAAGTTGGATATCACATCTCATGCTATAGGAAGAGTCTCAGGTTTGGTATAAGCATTGAGATATCACATCTCATGATATAGGAAGGGCTCAGGATTGGAATGGGAAGGAGTTGTATATGACATCTCATGCCATAGGAAGGGTCTCAGGTTTGGTATAAGCATTGAGATATCACATCACATGCTATAGGAAGGGTCTCAGGATTGGAATGGGAAGGACTTGGATATCACATCTCATGCTAAAGGGAGGGTCTCAGGTTTGGAAGGGGAAGGATTTGGATATCACATCTCATGTTATAGGAAGGATCTCAGGTTTGGTATAAGAAGCATTGAGATATCACATCTCATGCTATCGGAAGAATCTCAGATTTGGTATTAGAGGCATTGAGATATTACATCTCATGCTATCATAAGGGTCTCAGGATTGGAATGGGAAGGAGTTGGATATCACATCTCATGCTATAGGAAGGATCTCAGGTTTGGAACGGGAAGGAGTTGGATATCACATCTCATGCTATAGGAAGGGTCTCAGGTTTGGAACGGGAAGGAGTTGGATATCCCATCTCATGTTATAGGACTGGTCTCAGGTTTGGTATTAGAAGCATTGAGATATCACATCACATGCTGTAGGAAGGGTCTCAGGTTTGGAATGGGAAGGAATTGGATATCACATCTCATGTTATAGGAAGGGTCTCAGGTTTGGTATAAGCATTGAGATATCACATCTCTGCTATCGGAAGTGTCTCAGGATTGGAATGGGAAGGAGTTGGATATCACATCTCATGTTATAGGACGGGTCTCAGGTTTGTTATTAGAATCATTGAGATATCATATTGCATGCTGTAGGAAGGGTCTAAGGATTGGAATGGGAAGGACTTTGATATCACATCTCATGCTATAGGTAGGCTCTCAGGTTTGGAAAGGGAAGGAGTTGGATATCACATTTCATGTTAGAGGAAGGATCTCAGGTTTGGTATTAGAGCCATTGGATATCACATCTCATGCTATAGGAAGGGTCTCAGGATTGGAATGGGAAGGAGTTGGATATCACATCTCATGCTATAGGAAGGGTTTTAGGTTTGGCATAAGCATTGAAATATCACATCTCATGCTATAGGAAGGGTCTCAGGATTGGAATGGGAAGGATCTGTATATGACATCTCATGCCATAGGAAGGGTCTCAGGTTTGGTATAAGCATTGAGATATCACATCTCTGCTTTCGGAAGGGTCTCAGGATTGGAATGGGAAGGAGTTGGATATCCCATCTCATGTTATAGGAAGAGTCTCAGGTTTGGTATTAGAAGCATTGAGATATCACATCTCATGCTATAGGAAGTGTCTCAGGATTGGAATGGGAAGGACTTGGATATCACATCTCATGCTATAGGGAGGGTCTCAAGTTTGATATTAGAAGCATTGAGATATCACATCTCATGCTATAGGAAGGGTCTCAGTATTGGAATGGGAAGGAGTTGGATATCACATCTCATGCTATAGGAAGGGTCTCAGGTTTGGTATAAGCATTGAGATATCACATCTCTGCTATCGGAAGGGTCTCAGGATTGGAATGGGAAGGAGTTGGATATTCCCATCTCATGTTATAGGAAGGGTCTATCAGGTCTTAGCATGAGACTCTTCCTATAACATGAGATGTGATATCCAACTCCTTCCCATTCCAATCCTGAGACCCTTCCGATAGCTTGAGATGTGATATCTCAATGCTTCTAATATCAATACTGAGACCCTCCCTATAGCATGAGATGTGATATCTAAGTCCTTCCCATTCCAATCCTGAGACCCTTCTGATAGCAGAGATGTGATATCTCAATGCTTATACCAAACCTGAGACCCTTCCTATAGCATGAGATGTGATATCCAACTCCTTCCCATTCCAATCCTGAGACCCTTCCTATAGCATGATATGTGAAATCTCAATGCTTCTACCAAAACTGAGACCCTTCCTTTAGCATGAGATGTGATATCCAACTCCTTCCCATTCCAATCCTGAGACCAGTCCTATAGCATGAGATGTGATATCTCAATGCTTCTAATACCAAACCTGAGATCCTTCCTATAACATGAGATGTGATATCCAACTCCTTCCCATTCCAATCCTGAGACCCTTCCTATAGCATGAGATGTGATATCTCAATGCTTCTAATACCAAACCTGAGATCCATCCGATAGCATGAGATGTGATATCTCAATGCTTCTAATACCAAACCTGAGATCCTTCCTATAACATGAGATGTGATATCCAAATCCTTCCCCTTCTGAACCTGATACCCTCCCTTTAGCATGAGATGTGATATCCAACTCCTTCCCATTCCAATCCTGATACCCTTCTGATAGCATGAGATGTGATATCTCAATGCCTCTAATACCAAACCTGAGATCCTAACTCTAACATGTAATGTGATATCCAACTCCTTCCCTTTCCAAACCTGAGAGCCTTCCTACAGCATGAGATGTGATATCCAAGTCCTTCCCATTCCAATCCTGAGACCCTTCCTATAACATGAGATGTCATATCCAACTCCTTCCCATTCCAACCTGAGACCCTTCCTATAGCATGAGATGGGATATCCAACTCCTTCCAAATCCAATCCTGATACCCTTCCGATAGCATGAGATGTGATATCCCAATGCTTCTACAAAACCTGAGACCCATACCATGGCATGAGATGTGATATCAAACTCCCGTCCTATACCATGAGACTTGATATCTCAATGCTTCTAATACCAAACCTGAGACCGGTCCAATAACATGAGATGTGATATCCAAATCCTTCCCCTTCCAAACCTTAGACCCTTCCTTTATCATGAGATGTGATATCCAAGTCCTTCCCATTCCATTCCTGAGACCCTTCCTATAGCATGAGATGTGATATCTCAATGCTTCTAATACCAAACCTGAGACCCTTCCTATAACATGAGATGTGATATCCAAGTCCTTCCCATTTCAATCCTGAGACCCTTCCTATAGCATGAGATGTGATATCTCAATGCTTCTAATACCAAACCTGAGACCCTTCCTATAACATGAATTCTGATATCCAAGTCCTTCCCATTCCAATCCTGAGACCCTTCCAATAGCAGAGATGTGATATCTCAATGCTTCTAATATCAAACCTGAGACCTGCCCTATAACATGAGATGGGATATCCAACTCCTTCCCGTTCCAAACCTGATACCCTTCCTATAGCATGAGATGTGATATCCAATTCCTTCCCATCCCAATCCTGAGACACCTCCGATAGCAGAGATGTGATATCTCAATGCTTATACCAAACCTGAGACTCTTCCTATAACATGAGATGTGATATCTAACTCCTTCCCGTTCCAAACCTGAGACCCTTCCTATAGCATGAGATGTGATATCCAACTCCTTCCCATTCCAATCCTGAGACCCTTCCTATAGCATGAGATGTGATATCTCAATGCTTCTAATACCAAACCTGAGATCCTTCCTATAACATGAGATGTGATATCCAACTCCTTCCCATTCCAATCCTGAGACCCTTATGATAGCATGAGATGTGATATCTCAATGCCTCTAATACCAAACCTGAGATACTTCCGATAGCATGAGATGTGATATCTCACTGCTTATACCAAATCTGAGACCCTTCCTATAGCATAAGATGTGATATCCAACTCCTTCCCATTCCAATCCTGAGACCCTTCCTATAGCATGAGATGTGATATCTCAATGCTTCTAATACCAAACCTGAGATCCTTCCTATAACATGAGATGTGATATCCAACTCCTTCCCATTCCAATCCTGAGACCCTTATGATAGCATGAGATGTGATATCTCAATGCCTCTAATACCAAACCTGAGATACTTCCGATAGCATGAGATGTGATATCTCAATGCTTTTAATACCAAACCTGAGATCCTTCCTATAACATGAGATGTGATTTCCAAATCCTTCCCCTTCCAAACCTGAGACACTCCCTTTAGCATGAGATGTGATATACAACTCCTTCCCATTCCAATCCTGAGACCCTTCTGATAGCATGAGATGTGATATCTCAATGCCTCTAATACCAAACCTGAGATCCTACCTCTAACATGAAATGTGATATCCATCTCCTTCCCTTTCCAAACCTGAGACCCTGCCTATAGCATGAGATGTGATATTCAAGTCCTTCCCATTCCAATCCTGAGACCCTTCCTATAGCATGTGATGTGATATCTCAATGCGTATACCAAACCTGAGACCCTTCCTATGGCATGAGATGTCATATACAACTCCTTCCCATTCCAATCCTGAGACCCTTCCTATAGCATGAGATGTGATATCTCAATGCTTATACCAAACCTGAGACCCTTCCTATAGCATGAGATGTGATATCCAACTTCTTCCCATTCCAATCCTAAGACCCTTCCTATAACATGAGATGTGATGTCTCAATGCTTCTAATACCAAACCTGAGATCTTTCCTATAACATGAGATGTGATATCCAACTCCTTCCCATTCCAATCCTGAGACCCTTCCTATAGCATGAGATGTGATATCTCAATGCTTATACCAAACCTGAGACCCTTCCTATAGCTTGAGATGTGATATCCAACTCCTTCCCATTCCAATCCTGAGACCCTTCCTATAGCATGAGATGTGATATCTCAAGGCCTCTAATACCAAACCTGAGATCCTTCCTCTAACATGAAATGTGATATCCAACTCCTTCCCCTTCCTAACCTGAGACCCTTCCTATAGCATGAGATGTGATATCCAACTCCTTCCCATTCCAATCCTGAGACCCTTCCGATAGCTTGAGATGTGATATCTCAATGCTTCTAATATCAATACTGAGACCCTCCCTATAGCATGAGATGTGATATCTAAGTCCTTCCCATTCCAATCCTGAGACCCTTCCGATAGCAGAGATGTGATATCTCAATGCTTATACCAAACCTGAGACCCTTCCTATAGCATGAGATGTGATATCCAACTCCTTCCCATTCCAATCCTGAGACCCTTCCTATAGCATGATATGTGAAATCTCAATGCTTCTACCAAAACTGAGACCCTTCCTTTAGCATGAGATGTGATATCCAACTCCTTCCCATTCCAATCCTGAGACCAGTCCTATAGCATGAGATGTGATATCTCAATGCTTCTAATACCAAACCTGAGATCCTTCCTATAACATGAGATGTGATATCCAACTCCTTCCCATTCCAATCCTGAGACCCTTCCTATAGCATGAGATGTGATATCTCAATGCTTCTAATACCAAACCTGAGATCCTTCCGATAGCATGAGATGTGATATCTCAATGCTTCTAATACCAAACATGAGATCCTTCCTATAACATGAGATGTGATATCCAAATCCTTCCCCTTCCGAACCTGAGACCCTCCCTTTAGCATGAGATGTGATATCCCACTCCTTCCCATTCCAATCCTGATACCCTTCTGATAGCATGAGATGTGATATCTCAATGCTTCTAATACCAAACCTGAGATCCTACCTCTAACATGAAATGTGATATCCAACTCCTTCCCTTTCCAAACCTGAGAGCCTTCCTACAGCATGAGATGTGATATCCAAGTCCTTCCCATTCCAATCCTGAGACCCTTCCTATAACATGAGATGTCATATCCAACTCCTTCCCATTCCAACCTGAGACCCTTCCTATAGCATGAGATGGGATATCCAACTCCTTCTTATGCCAAACCTGAGACCCTTCCTATGGCATGATATGTGATATCCAACTCCTTGCCATTCAAATCCTGAGACCCTTCCTATAGCATGAGAAGGGATATCCAACTCCTTCCCAATCCAATCCTGAGACCCTTCCGATAGCAGAGATGTGATATCTCAACGCTTCTACCAAACCTGAGACCCTTCCTATAACATGAGATGTGATATCCAATTCCTTCCCATTCCAAACCTGAGACCCTTACTATTGGATGAGATGTGATATCCAACTCCTTCCAATTCCAACCCTGAGACCCTTCCTATACCATGAGATGTGATATCTCAATGCTTCTAATACCAAACCTGGGTCCCGTCCTATAACATGAGATATGATATCCAAATCCTTCCCCTTCCAAACCTGAGAACCTTCCTTTAGCATGAGATGTGATATCCAAATACTTCCCATTCCAATCCTAAAACCCTTCCTATAGCATGAGATGTGATATCTCAATGTTTCTAATAAAAAACCTGAGACCCTTCCTATAGCAAGAGATGCGATATCCAAATCCTTCCCATTCCAATCCTGAGACCCTTCCTATAACATGAGATGTGATATCCAACTCCTTCCCATTCCAACCTGAGACCCTTCCTATAGCATGAGAAGGGATATCCAACTCCTTCCCAATCCAATCCTGAGACCCTTCCGATAGCAGAGATGTGATATCTCAATGCTTATACCAAACCTGAGACCCTTCCTATGGCATGAGATGTGATATCCAACTCCTTGCCATTCAAATCCTGAGACCCTCCCTATAACAAGAGATGTCATATCCAACTCCTTCCCATTCCAAACCTGAGATCCTTCCTTTAGCATGAGATGTAATATCCAAATCCTTCACATTCCAATCCGGAGACCCTTCCTATAGCATGAGATGTGATATCTCAATGCTTCTAATACCAAACATGAGATCCTTCCTATAACATGAGATGTGATATCCAACTCCTTCCCATTCCAAACCTGAGACCCTTCCGATAGCATGAGATGTGATATCTCAATGCTTCAAAAACCAAACATGAGAACCATCCTATAACATGAGATGTGAAATCCAAATCCTTCCCTTCCCAAACCTGAGACTCTTCCTATAGCATGAGATGTGATATCTCAATGCTTCTACCAAACCTGAAACCCTTCCTATAGCATGAGAAGTGATATCCAACTCCTTCCCATTCCAATCCTGAGACACTTCCTATAGCATGAGATGTGATATCACAATGCTTCTAATACCAAACCTGAGACCCGTCCTATAACATGAGATGTGATATCCAAATCCTTCCCCTTCCAAACCTTAGACCCTTCCTTTATCATGAGATGTGATATCCAAGTCCTTCCCATTCCATTCCTGAGACCCTTCCTATAGCATGAGATGTGATATCTCAATGCTTCTAATACGAAACCTGAGACCCTTCCTATAACATGAGATGTGATATCCAAGTCCTTCCCATTCCAATCCTGAGACCCTCCCTTTAGCATGAGATGAGATATCCAACTCCTTCCCATTCCAATCCTGAGACCGTTCTGATAGCATGAGATGTGATATCTCAATGATTCTATTACCAAACCTGAGACCCGTCCTATAACATGAGATGGGATATCCAACTCCTTCCCATTTCAATCCTGAGAAACTTCCGATAGCAGAGATGTGATATCTCAATGCTTAGACCAAACCTGAGACCCTTCCTATAACATGAGATGTGATATCCAACTCCTTCCCGTTCCAAACCTGAGACCCTTTCTATAGCAAGAATCTAATATCCAACTCCTTCCCATTCCAATCCTGAGACCATTCCTATAGCATGAGATGTGATATCTCAATGCTTCTAATACCAAACCTGAGACCCTTCCTATAACATGAGATGTGATATCCAAGTCCTTCCCATTCCAATCCTGAGACCCTCCCTTTAGCATGAGATGTGATATCCAACTCCTTCCCATTCCAATCCTGAGACTGTTCTGATAGCATGAGATGTGATATCTCAATGCTTCTAATACCAAACCTGAGATCCTTCCGATAGCATGAGATGTGATATTTCAATTCTTCTAATACCAAACCTGAGATCCTTCCTATAACACGAGATGTGATATTCAAATCCTTCCCCTTCCAAACCTGAGACCCTCCCTTTAGCATGAGATGTGATATCCAACTCCTTCCCATTCCAATCCTGAGACCCTTCTGATAGCATGAGATGTTATATCTCAATGCCTCTAATACCAAACCTGAGATTCTACCTCTAACATGAAATGTGATATCCAACTCCTTCCCCTTCCAAACCTGGGAGCCTTCCTATAACATGAGATGTGATATCGAAGTCCTTCCCATTCCAATCCTGAGACCCTTCCTATAACATGAGATGTGATATCCAACTCCTTCCCATTCCAATCCTGAGACCCTTCCTATAGCATGAGATGTGATGTCTCAATGCTTCTAATACCAAATCTGAGATCCTTCCTATAACATGAGATGTGATATCCAACTCCTTCCATTCCAATCCTGAGACCCTTCCTATAGCATGGGATGTGCTATTTCAATGCTTATAGCAAACCTGAGACCCTTCCTATAGCATGAGATGTGATATCCAAATCCTTCCCATTCCAATCGTGAGACCCTTCCTATAGCATGAGATGTGATATCTCAATGCCTCTAATACCAAACCTGAGATCCTTCCTCTAACATGAAATGTGATATCCAAATCCTTCCCTTTCCAAACCTGAGAGCCTACCTATAGCATGAGATGTGATATCCAACTCCTTCCCATTCCAATCCTGAGACCCTTCCTATAGCATGAGATGTGATATCTCAATGCTTATACCAAACCTGAGACCCTTCCTATAGCATGAGATGTGATATCCAAATCCTTCCCATTCCAATCCTGAGACCCTTCCTATAGCATGAGATGTGATATCTCAATGCCTCTAATACCAAACCTGAGATCCTTCCTTGAACATGAAATGTGATATCCCACTCCTTCCCTTTCCAAACCAGAGAGTCTACCTATAGCATGAGATGTGATATCCAAGTCCTTCCCATTCCAATCCTTAGACACTTCCTACAGCATGAGATGTGATATCTCAATGATTCTATTACCAAACCTGAGACCCGTCCTATAACATGAGATGGGATATCCAACTCCTTCCCATTTCAATCCTGAGAAACTTCCGATAGCAGAGATGTGATATCTCAATGCTTAGACCAAACCTGAGACCCTTCCTATAACATGAGATGTGATATCTCAATGCTTCTAATACCAAACCTGAGATCCTTCCTATGACATGAGATGTGATATCCAATTCCTTCCCATTCCAAACCTGAGACCCTTCCTATAGCATGAGATGTGATATCTCAATGCTTCTAATACCAAACCTGAGATCCTTCCTATAACATGAGATGTGATATCCAAATCCTTCCCCTTCCAAACCAGAGACCCTCCCTTTAGCATGAGATGTGATATCCAACTCCTTCCCATTCCAATCCTGAGACATTTCTGATAGCATGAGATGTGATATCTCAATGCTTCTAATACCAAACCTGAGATCCTTCCTATGACATGAGATGTGATATCCAATTCCTTCCCATTCCAAACCTGAGACCCTTCCTATAGCATGAGATGTGATATCTCAATGCTTCTAATACCAAACCTGAGATCCTTCCTATAACATGAGATGTGATATCCAAATCCTTCCCCTTCCAAACCAGAGACCCTCCCTTTAGCATGAGATGTGATATCCAACTCCTTCCCATTCCAATCCTGAGACATTTCTGATAGCATGAGATGTGATATCTCAATGCCTCTAATACCAAACCTGAGATCCTACCTCTAACATGAAATGTGATATCCAACTCCTTCCCCTTGCAAACCTGAGAGCCTTCCTATAGCATGAGATGTGATATCGAAGTATTTCCCATTCCAATCCTGAGACCCTTCCTATAACATGAGATGTGATATCCAACTCCTTCCCATTCTAACCTGAGACCCTTCCTATAGCATGAGATGGGATATCCAACTACTTCCAAATCCAATCCTGATACCCTTCCGATAGCATGAGATGTGATATCTCAATCCCTCTAATACCAAACCTGAGATCCTTCCTATAACATGAGATGTGATATCAAAATCCTTCCCCTTCCAAACCTGAGACCCTCCCTTTAGCATGAGATGTGATATCCAACTCCTTCCCATTCCAATCCTGAGACCCTTCTGATAGCATGAGATGTGATATTCAATGCCTCTAATACCAAACCTGAGATCCTACCTCTAACATGAAATGTGATATCCAACTCCTTCCCTTTCCAAACGTGAGAGCCTCCCTATAGCATGAGATGGGATATTCAAGTCCTTCCCATTCCAATCCTGAGACCCTTCCTATAGCATGAGATGTGATATCTCAATGCTTCTAATACCAAACCTGAGACCGTTCCTATAACATAAGATGGGATATCCAACTCCTTCCCATTCCAATCCTGAGACCCTTCCGATAGCAGAGATGTGATATCTCAATGCTGATACCAAACCTGAGACCCTTCCTATGGCATGAGATGTCATATACAACTCCTTCCCATTCCAATCCTGAGACCATTCCTATAGCATGAGATGTGATATCTCAATGCTTCTAATACCAAACCTGAGATCCTTCCTATGACATGAGATGTGATATCCAATTCCTTCCCATTCCAAACCTGAGACCCTTCCTATAGCATGAGATGTGATATCTCAATGCTTCTAATACCAAACCTGAGATCCTTCCTATAACATGAGATGTGATATCCAAATCCTTCCCCTTCCAAACCAGAGACCCTCCCTTTAGCATGAGATGTGATATGCAACTCCTTCCCATTCCAATCCTGAGACATTTCTGATAGCATGAGATGTGATATCTCAATGCCTCTAATACCAAACCTGAGATCCTACCTCTAACATGAAATGTGATATCCAACTCCTTCCCCTTGCAAACCTGAGAGCCTTCCTATAGCATGAGATGTGATATCGAAGTATTTCCCATTCCAATCCTGAGACCCTTCCTATAACATGATATGTGATATCCAACTCCTTCCCATTCCAACCTGAGACCCTTCCTATAGCATGAGATGGGATATCCAACTACTTCCAAATCCAATCCTGATACCCTTCCGATAGCATGAGATGTGATATCTCAATCCCTCTAATACCAAACCTGAGATCCTTCCTATAACATGAGATGTGATATCAAAATCCTTCCCCTTCCAAACCTGAGACCCTCCCTTTAGCATGAGATGTGATATCCAACTCCTTCCCATTCCAATCCTGAGACCCTTCTGATAGCATGAGATGTGATATTCAATGCCTCTAATACCAAACCTGAGATCCTACCTCTAACATGAAATGTGATATCCAACTCCTTCCCTTTCCAAACGTGAGAGCCTCCCTATAGCATGAGATGGGATATTCAAGTCCTTCCCATTCCAATCCTGAGACCCTTCCTATAGCATGAGATGTGATATCTCAATGCTTCTAATACCAAACCTGAGACCCTTCCTATAACATAAGATGGGATATCCAACTCCTTCCCATTCCAATCCTGAGACCCTTCCGATAGCAGAGATGTGATATCTCAATGCTGATACCAAACCTGAGACCCTTCCTATGGCATGAGATGTCATATACAACTCCTTCCCATTCCAATCCTGAGACCCTTCCTATAGCATGGGATGTGATATCTCAATGCTTATACCAAACCTGAGACCCTTCCTATAGCATGAGATGTGATATCCAACTCCTTCCCATTCCAATCCTGAGACCCTTCCTATAACATGAGATGTGATGTCTCAATGCTTCCAATACCAAACCTGAGATCCTTCCTATGGCATGAGATGTCATATAAAACTCCTTCCCATTCCATTCCTGAGACCCTTCCTATAGCATGAGATGTGATATCCAACTCCTTCCCATTCCAATCCTGAGACCCTTCCTATAGCATGAGATGTGATATCCAAATCCTTCCCATTCCAATCGTGAGACCCTTCCTATAGCATGAGATGTGATATCCAAAACCTTCCCTTTCCAAAACTGAGAGCCTACCTATAGCATGAGATGTGATATCCAACTCCTTCCCATTCCAATCCTGAGACCCTTCCTATAGCATGAGATGTGATATCTCAATGCTTATACCAAACCTGAGACCCTTCCTATAGCATGAGAAGTGATATCCAAATCCTTCCCATTCCAATCCTGAGACCCTTCCTATAGCATGAGATGTGATATCCAAATCCTTCCCCTTCCAAACCTGAGACCCTCCCTTTAGCATGAGATGTGATATCCAACTCCTTCCCATTCCAATCCTGAGACCCTTCTGATAGCATGAGATGTTATATCTCAATGCCTCTAATACCAAACCTGAGATCCTACCTCTAACATGAAATGTGATATCCAACTCCTTCCCCTTCTAAACCTGGGAGCCTTCCTATAACATGAGATGTGATATCGAAGTGCTTCCCATTCCAATCCTGAGACCCTTCCTATAACATGAGATGTGATATACAACTCCTTCCCATTCCAATCCTGAGACCCTTCCTATAGCATGAGATGGGATGTCTCAATGCTTCTAATACCAAATCTGAGATCCTTCCTATAACATGAGATGTGATATCCAACTCCTTCCCATTACAATCTTGAGACCGTTTCTATAGCATGAGATGTGATATCTCAATGCTTATACCAAACCTGAGACCCTTCCTATAGCATGAGATGTGATATCCAAATCCTTCCCATTCCAATCGTGAGACCCTTCCTATAGCATGAGATGTGATATCTCAATGCCTCTAATACCAAACCTGAGATCCTACCTCTAAAATGAAATTTGATATGCAACTCCTTCCCCTTCCAAACCTGATAGCCTTCCTATAGCATGAGATGTGATATCCAAGTCCTTCCCATTCCAATCCTGATACCCTTCCTATAACATGAGATGTGATATCCAATTCCTTCCCATTCCAACCTGAGACCCTTCCTATAGCATGAGATGGGATATCCAACTCCTTCCAAATCCAATCCTGATACCCTTCCGATAGCATGAGATGTGATATCCCAATGCTTCTACAAAACCTGAGACCCATACATGGCATGAGATGTGATATCAAACTCCTTCCCATTCCAATCCTGAGACACTTCCTATAGCATGAGATGTGATATCTCAATGCTTCTAATACCAAACCCGAGACTCTTCCTATAACATGAGATGGGATATCCAACTCTTTCCCATTCCAATCCTGAGACCCTTCCGATAGCAGAGATGTGATATCTCAATGCTTATACCAAACCTGAGACCCTTCCTATAGCATGAGATGTCATATACAACTCCTTCCCATTCCAATCCTGAGACCCTTCCTATAGCATGAGATGTGATATCTCAATGCTTATACCAAACCTGAGACCCTTCCTATAGCATGAGATGTGATATCCAACTCCTTCCCATTTCAATCCTGAGACCCTTCCTATAGCATGAGATGTGATATCTCAATGCTTCTAATACCAAACCCGAGACTCTTCCTATAACATGAGATGGGATATCCAACTCTTTCCCATTCCAATCCTGAGACCCTTCCGATAGCAGAGATGTGATATCTCAATGCTTATACCAAACCTGAGACCCTTCCTATAGCATGAGATGTCATATACAACTCCTTCCCATTCCAATCCTGAGACCCTTCCTATAGCATGAGATGTGATATCTCAATGCTTATACCAAACCTGAGACCCTTCCTATAGCATGAGATGTGATATCCAACTCCTTCCCATTTCAATCCTGAGACCCTTCCTATAGCATGAGATGTGATGTCTCAATGCTTCTAATACCAAACCTGAGATCCTTCCTATAACATCAGATGTGATATCCAACTCCTTCCCATTCCAATCCTGAGACCCTTCCTATAGCATGAGATGTGATATCTCAATGTTCATACCAAACCTGAGACCCTTCCTATAGCATGAGATGTGATATCCAACTCCTTCCCATTCCAATCCTGAGACCCTTCCTATAGCATGAGATGTGATATCTCAATGCCTCTAATACCAAATCTGAGATCCTTCCTCTAACATGAAATGTGATATCCAACTCCTTCCCTTTCCAAACCTGAGAGCCTACCTATAGCATGAGATGTGATATCCAAGACCTTCCCATTCCAATCCTTAGACCCTTCCTACAGCATACAATATGATATCTCAATGATTCTAATAACAAACCTGAGACCCGTCCTATAACATGAGATGTGATATCCAACTCCTTCCCATTCCAATCCTGAGACACTTCCGATAGCAGAGATGTGATATCTCAATGCTTATTCCAAACCTGAGACCCTTCCTATAGCATGAGATGTGATATCCAACTCCTTCCCGTTCCAAACCTGAGACCCTTCCTATAGCATATGTGATATCCAACTCCTTCCCATTCCAAACATGAGACCCTTCCTATAGCAAGAATGTAATATCCAACTCCTTCCCATTCCAATCCTGAGACCCTTCCTATAGCATGAGATGTGATATCCAACTCCTTCCCATCCCAATCCTGAGACACTTCCGATTGCAGAGATGTGATATCTCAATGCTTATACCAAACCTGAGACTCTTCCTATAACATGAGATGTGATATCCAAATCCTTCCCGTTCCAAACCTGAGACCCTTCCTATAGCATAAGATGTGATATCCAACTCCTTCCCATTCCAATCCTGAGACCCTTCCGATAGCATGAGATGTGATATCTCAATGCTTCTAATACCAAACCTGAGATCCTTCTTATAACATATGATGTGATATCCAAATCCTTCCCCTTCCAAACCTGAGACCCTCCCTTTAGCATGAAATGTGATATCCAACTCCTTCCCATTCCAATCCTGAGACCCTTATGATAGCATGAGATGTGATATCTCAATGCCTCTAATACCAAACCTGAGATACTTCCGATAGCATGAGATGTGATATCTCAATGCTTCTAATACCAAACCTGAGATCCTTCCTATAACATGAGATGTGATATCCAAATCCTTCCCCTTCCAAACCTGAGACCCTCCCTTTAGCATGAGATGTGATATCCAACTCCTTCCCATTCCAATCCTGAGACCCTTCTGATAGCATGAGATGTGATATCTCAATGCCTCTAATACCAAACCTGAGATCCTACCTCTAACATGAAATATGATATCCAACTCCTTCCCTTTCCAAACCTGAGATCCTGCCTATAGCATGAGATGTGATATCCAAGTCCTTCCCATTCCAATCCTGAGACCCTTCCTATAGCATGAGATGTGATATCTCAATGCTTATACCAAACCTGAGACCCTTCCTATGGCATGAGATGCCATATACAACTCCTTCCCATTCCAATCCTGAGACCCTGCTTATAGCATGAGATGTGATATCTCAATGCTTCTAATGCCAAACCTGAGATCTTTCCTATAACATGAGATGTGATATCCAACTCCTTCCCATTCCAATCCTGAGACCATTCCTATAGCATGAGATGTGATATCTCAATGCTTATACCAAACCTGAGACCCTTCCTATAGCTTGAGATGTGATATCCAACTCCATCCCATTCCAATACTGAGACCCTTCCTATAGCATGAGATGTGATATCTCAATGCCTCTAATACCAAACCTGAGATCCTTCCTCTAACATGAAATGTGATATCCAACTCCTTCCCCTTCCAAACCTGAGAGCCTTCCTATAGCATGAGATATGATATCCAAGTCCTTTCCATTCCAATCCTGAGACCCTTCCTATAACATGAGATGTGATATCCAACTCCTTCCCATTCCAACCTGAGACCCTTCCTATAGCATGAGATGAGATATCCAACTCCTTCCAAATCCAATCCTGATACCCTTCCGATAGCATGAGATGTGATATCCCAATGCTTCTACCAAACCTGAGACCCATACTATGGCATGAGATGTGATATCAAACTGCTTCCAATTCTAACCTGAGACCCTTCCTATAGCATGAGATGGGATATCCAACTCCTTCCAAATCCAATCCTGAAATCCTTCCGATAGCATGAGATGTGATATCCCAATGCTTCTACCAAACCTGAGACCCATACTATGGCATGAGATGTGATATCCAACTCCTTCCCATTCCAATTCTGAGACTCTTCTGATAGCATGAGATGTGATATCTCAATGCCTCTAATACCAAACCTGAGATCCTACCTCTAACATGAAATGTGATATCCAACTCTTTCCCGTTGCAAACCTGAGAGCCTTCCTATAGCATGAGATGTGATATCCAAGTCCTTCCCATTCCAATCCTGAGACCCTTCCTATAACATGAGATGTGATATCCAACTCCTTCCCATTCCAACCTGAGACCCTTCCTATAGCATGAGATGGGATATCCAACTCCTTCCAAATCCAATCCTGATACCCTTCCGATAGCATGAGATGTGATATCCCAATGCTTCTACCAAACCTGAGACCCATACTATGGCATGAGATGTGATATCAAACTCCTTCCCATTCCAATCCTGTGACCCTTCCTATAGCTTGAGATGTGATATCCAACTCCTTCCCATTCCAATTCTGAGACCCTTCCTATACAATGAGACTTGATATCTCAATGCTTCTAATACCAAACCTGAGAGCCGTCCTATAACATGAGATGTGATATCCAAATCCTTCCCCTTCCAAACCTCAGACCCTTCCTTTATCATGAGATGTGATATCCAACTCCTTCCCATTCCAATCCTGAGACTCTTCCGATATCATGAGATGTGATATCTCAATGCTTCTAATATCAAACTTGAGACCCTCCCTATAGCATGAGATGTGATATCCAAGTCCTTCCCATTCCAATCCTGAGACCCTTCCTATAGCATGAGATGTGATATCTCAATGCTTCTAATACCAAACCTGAGACCCTTCCTATAACATGAGATGGGAATATCCAACTCCTTCCCATTCCAATCCTGAGACCCTTCCGATAGCAGAGATGTGATATCTCACTGCTTATACCAAACCTGAGACCCTTCCTATAGCATGAGATGTGATATCCAACTCCTTCCCATTCCAATCCTGAGACACTTCCTATAGCATGAGATGTGATATCTCACTGCTTATACCAAACCTGAGACCCTTCCTATAGCATGAGATGTGATATCCAACTCCTTCCCATTCCAATCCTGAGACCCTTCCTATAGCATGAGATGTGATATCTCAATGCTTCTAATATCAAACTTGAGACCCTCCCTATAGCATGAGATGTGATACCCAAGTCCTTCCCATTCCAATCCTGAGACCCTTCCTACAGCATGCGATGTGATGTCTCAATGCTTCTAATACCAAACCTGAGACTCTTCCTATAACATGAGATGGGATATCCAACTCCTTCCCATTCCAATCGTGAGACCCTTCCGATAGCAGAGATGTGATATCTCAATGCTTATACCAAACCTAAGACCCTTCCTATGGCATGAGATGTCATATACAACTCCTTCCCATTCCAATCCTGAGACCCTTCCTATAGCATGAGATGTGATATCTCAATGCTTATACCAAACCTGAGACCCTTCCTATAGCATGAGATGTGATATCCAACTCCTTCCCATTCCAATCCTGAGACCCTTCCTATAGCATGAGATGTGATGTCTCAATGCTTCTAATACCAAACCTGAGATCCTTCCTATAACATGAGATGTGATATCCAACTCCTTCCCATTCCAATCCCGAGACCCTTCCTATAGCATGAGATGTGATATCTCAATGCTTATACCAAACCTGAGACCCTTCCTATAGCATGAGATGTGATATCCAACTCCTTCCCATTCCAATCCTGAGACTCTTCCTATAGCATGAGATGTGATATCTCAATGCCTCTAATACCAAACCTGAGATCCTTCCTCTAACATGAAATGTGATATCCAACTCCTTCCCTTTACAAACCTGAGAGCCTACCTATAGCATGAGATGTGATATCCAAGTTCTTCCCATTCCAATCCTTAGACCCTTCCTACAGCATGCAATATGATATCTCAATGATTCTAATAACAAACCTGAGACCCGTCCTATAACATGAGATGGGATATCCAACTCCTTCCCATTCCAATCCTGAGACACTTCCGATAGCAGAGATGTGATATCTCAATGCTTATACCAAACCTGAGACCCTTCCTATAACATGAGATGTGATATCCAACTCCTTCCCGGTCCAAACATGAGACCCTTCCTATAGCAAGAGTGTAATATCCAACTCCTTCCCATTCCAATCCTGAGACCATTCCTATAGCATGAGATGTGATATCTCAATGCTTCTAATACCAAACCTGAGATCCTTCCTATGACATGAGATGTGATATCCAATTCCTCCCCATTCCAAACCTGAGAACCTTCCTACAGCATGCGATGTGATATCTCAATGCTTCTAATACCAAACCCGAGACCAGTCCTATAACATGAGATTGGATATCCAACTCCTTCCCCTTCCAAACCTGAGACTCTTCCTATAGCATGAGATGTGATATCCAACTTCTTCCCATTCCAATCCTGAGACCCTTCCTATAACATGAGAGATGTGATGTCTCAATGCTTCTAATACCAAACCTGAGATCTTTCCTATAACATGAGATGTGATATCCAACTCCTTCCCATTCCAATCCTGAGACCCTTCCTATAGCATGAGATGTGATATCTCAATGCTTATACCAAACCTGAGACCCTTCCTATAGCTTGAGATGTGATATCCAACTCCTTCCCATTCCAATCCTGAGACCCTTCCTATAGCATGAGATGTGATATCTCAAGGCCTCTAATACCAAACCTGAGATCCTTCCTCTAACATGAAATGTGATATCCAACTCCTTCCCCTTCCAAACCTGAGAGCCTTCCTATAACATAAAATGTGATATCCAATTCCTTCCCATTCCAACCTGAGACCCTTCCTATAGCATGAGATGGGATATCCAACTCCTTCCAAATCCAATACTGATACCCTTCCGATAGCATGAGATGTGATATCCCAATGCTTCTACGAAACCTGAGACCCATACTATGGCATGAGATGTGATATCAAACTCCTTCCCATTCCAATCCTGAGAACCTACCTATAGCTTGAGATGTGATATCCAACTCCTTCCCATTCCAATTCTGAGACCCTTCCTATACCATGAGACTTGATATCTCAATGCTTCTAATACCAAACCTGAGACCCGTCCTATAACATGAGATGTGATATCCAAATCCTTCCCCTTCCAAACCTTAGACGCTTCCTTTATCATGAGATGTGATATCCAATTCCTTCCCATTCCAATCCTGAGACCCTTCCGATATCATGAGATTTGTTATCTCAATGCTTCTAATATCAAACTTGAGACCCTCCCTATAACATGAGATGTGACATCCAAGTCCTCCCCATTCCAATCCTGAGACCCTTCCTATAGCATGAGATGTGATATCTCAATGCTTCTAATACCAAACCTGAGACCCTTCCTATAACATGATTTGGGATATCCAACTCCTTCCCATTCCAATCCTGAGACCCTTCCGATAGCAGAGATGTGATATCTCAATGCTTATACCAAACCTGAGACCCTTCCTATGGCCTGAGATGTCATATGCAACTCCTTCCCATTCCAATCCTGAGACCCTTCCTATAGCATGAGATGTGATATCTCAATGCCTCTAATACAAACCTGAAATCCTTCCCCTAACATGAAATGTGATATCCAACTCCTTCCCTTTCCAAACCTGAGAGCCTACCTATAGCATGAGATGTGATATCCAAGACCTTCCCATTCCAATCCTTAAACCCTTCCTACATCATACAATATGATATCTCAATGATTCTAATAACAAACCTGAGACCCGTCCTATAACATGAGATGTGATATCCAACTCCTTCCCATTCCAATCCTGAGACACTTCCGATAGCAGAGATGTGATATCTCAATGCTTATTCCAAACCTGAGACCCTTCCTATAGCATGAGATGTGATATCCAACTCCTTCCCTTTCCAAACCTGAGACCCTTCCTATAGCATATGTGATATCCAACTCCTTCCCATTCCAAACATGAGACCCTTCCTATAGCAAGAATGTAATATCCAACTCCTTCCCATTCCAATCCTCAGACCCTTCCTACAGCATGCGATGTGATATCTCAATGCTTCTAATACCAAACCTGAGACCCGTCCTATAACATGAGATGGGATATCCAACTCCTTCCCGTTCCAAACCTGAGACCCTTCCTATAGCATGAGATGTGATATCCAACTCCTTCCCATCCCAATCCTGAGACACTTCCGATTGCAGAGATGTGATATCTCAATGCTTATACCAAACCTGAGACTCTTCCTATAACATGAGATGTGATATCCAACTCCTTCCCGTTCCAAACCTGAGACCCTTCCTATAGCATAAGATGTGATATCCAACTCCTTCCCATTCCAATCCTTAGACCCTTCCTACAGCATGCAATATGATATCTCAATGATTCTAATAACAAACCTGAGACCCGTCCTATAACATGAGATGGGATATCCAACTCCTTCCCATTCCAATCCTGAGACACTTCCGATAGCAGAGATGTGATATCTCAATGCTTATACCAAACCTGAGACCCTTCCTATAACATGAGATGTGATATCCAACTCCTTCCCGGTCCAAACCTGAGACCCTTCCTATAGCATATGTGATATCCAACTCCTTCCCATTCCAAACATGAGACCCTTCCTATAGCAAGAGTGTAATATCCAACTCCTTCCCATTCCAATCCTGAGACCATTCCTATAGCATGAGATGTGATATCTCAATGCTTCTAATACCAAACCTGAGATCCTTCCTATGACATGAGATGTGATATCCAATTCCTCCCCATTCCAAACCTGAGAACCTTCCTACAGCATGCAATGTGATATCTCAATGCTTCTAATACCAAACCCGAGACCAGTCCTATAACATGAGATTGGATATCCAACTCCTTCCCCTTCCAAACCTGAGACTCTTCCTATAGCATGAGATGTGATATCCAACTTCTTCCCATTCCAATCCTGAGACCCTTCCTATAACATGAGATGTGATGTCTCAATGCTTCTAATACCAAACCTGAGATCTTTCCTATAACATGAGATGTGATATCCAACTCCTTCCCATTCCAATCCTGAGACCCTGAGACCCCATGAGATGTGATATCTCAATGCTTATACCAAACCTGAGACCCTTCCTATAGCTTGAGATGTGATATCCAACTCCTTCCCATTCCAATCCTGAGACCCTTCCTATAGCATGAGATGTGATATCTCAAGGCCTCTAATACCAAACCTGAGATCCTTCCTCTAACATGAAATGTGATATCCAACTCCTTCCCCTTCCAAACCTGAGAGCCTTCCTATAACATGAAATGTGATATCCAATTCCTTCCCATTCCAACCTGAGACCCTTCCTATAGCATGAGATGGGATATCCAACTCCTTCCAAATCCAATACTGATACCCTTCCGATAGCATGAGATGTGATATCCCAATGCTTCTACCAAACCTGAGACCCATACTATGGCATGAGATGTGATATCAAACTCCTTCCCATTCCAATCCTGAGACCCTACCTATAGCTTGAGATGTGATATCCAACTCCTTCCCATTCCAATTCTGAGACCCTTCCTATACCATGAGACTTGATATCTCAATGCTTCTAATACCAAACCTGAGACCCGTCCTATAACATGAGATGTGATATCCAAATCCATCCCCTTCCAAACCTTAGACCCTTCCTTTATCATGAGATGTGATATCCAATTCCTTCCCATTCCAATCCTGAGACCCTTCCGATATCATGAGATTTGTTATCTCAATGCTTCTAATATCAAACTTGAGACCCTCCCTATAACATGAGATGTGACATCCAAGTCCTCCCCATTCCAATCCTGAGACCCTTCCTATAGCATGAGATGTGATATCTCAATGCTTCTAATACCAAACCTGAGACCCTTCCTATAACATGATTTGGGATATCCAACTCCTTCCCATTCCAATCCTGAGACCCTTCCGATAGCAGAGATGTGATATCTCAATGCTTATACCAAACCTGAGACCCTTCCTATGGCCTGAGATGTCATATGCAACTCCTTCCCATTCCAATCCTGAGACCCTTCCTATAGCATGAGATGTGATATCTCAATGCCTCTAATACCAAACCTGAAATCCTTCCTCTAACATGAAATGTGATATCCAACTCCTTCCCTTTCCAAACCTGAGAGCCTACCTATAGCATGAGATGTGATATCCAAGACCTTCCCATTCCAATCCTTAGACCCTTCCTACAGCATACAATATGATATCTCAATGATTCTAATAACAAACCTGAGACCCGTCCTATAACATGAGATGTGATATCCAACTCCTTCCCATTCCAATCCTGAGACACTCCGATAGCAGAGATGTGATATCTCAATGCTTATTCCAAACCTGAGACCCTTCCTATAGCATGAGATGTGATATCCAACTCCTTCCCGTTCCAAACCTGAGACCCTTCCTATAGCATATGTGATATCCAACTCCTTCCCATTCCAAACATGAGACCCTTCCTATAGCAAGAATGTAATATCCAACTCCTTCCCATTCCAATCCTCAGACCCTTCCTACAGCATGCGATGTGATATCTCAATGCTTCTAATACCAAACCTGAGACCCGTCCTATAACATGAGATGGGATATCCAACTCCTTCCCGTTCCAAACCTGAGACCCTTCCTATAGCATGAGATGTGATA
Source organism: Ambystoma mexicanum (assembly GCF_040938575.1). Classification (NCBI taxonomy): domain Eukaryota; kingdom Metazoa; phylum Chordata; class Amphibia; order Caudata; family Ambystomatidae; genus Ambystoma; species Ambystoma mexicanum. The sequence continues at coordinate 626,413 of NW_027182517.1, read as the reverse complement.
TCCAACTCCTTCCCATCCCAATCCTGAGACACTTCCGATTGCAGAGATGTGATATCTCAATGCTTATACCAAACCTGAGACTCTTCCTATAACATGAGATGTGATATCCAACTCCTTCCCGTTCCAAACCTGAGACCCTTCCTATAGCATAAGATGTGATATCCAACTCCTTCCCATTCCAATCCTGAGACCCTTCCGATAGCATGAGATGTGATATCTCAATGCTTCTAATACCAAACCTGAGATCCTTCTTATAACATGTGATGTGATATCCAAATCCTTCCCCTTCCAAACTTGAGACCCTCCCTTTAGCATGAAATGTGATATCCAATTCCTTCCCATTCCAATCCTGAGACCCTTATGATAGCATGAGATGTGATATCTCAATGCCTCTAATACCAAACCTGAGATACTTCCGATAGCATGAGATGTGATATCTCATTGCTTCTAATACCAAACCTGAGATCCTTCCTATAACATGAGATGTGATATCCAAATCCTTACCCTTCCAAACCTGAGACCCTCCCTTTAGCATGAGATGTGATATCCAACTCCTTCCCATTCCAATCCTGAGACCCTTCTGATAGCATGAGATGTGATATCTCAATGCCTCTAATACCAAACCTGAGATCCTACCTCTAACATGAAATATGATATCCAACTCCTTCCCTTTCCAAACCTGAGATCCTGCCTATAGCATGAGATGTGATATCCAAGTCCTTCCCATTCCAATCCTGAGACCCTTCCTATAGCATGAGATGTGATGTCTCAATGCTTATACCAAACCTGAGACCCTTCCTATGGCATGAGATGCCATATACAACTCCTTCCCATTCCAATCCTGAGACCCTGCTTATAGCATGAGATGTGATATCTCAATGCTTCTAATACCAAACCTGAGATCTTTCCTATAACATGAGATGTGATATCCATCTCCTTCCCATTCCAGTCCTGAGACCATTCCTATAGCATGAGATGTGATATCTCAATGCTTATACCCAACCTGAGACCCTTCCTATAGCTTGAGATGTGATATCCAACTCCTTCCCATTCCAATCCTGAGACCCTTCCTATAGCATGAGATGTGATATCTCAATGCCTCTAATACCAAACCTGAGATCCTTCCTCTAACATGAAATGTGATATCCAACTCCTTCCCCTTCCAAACCTGAGAGCCTTCCTATAGCATGAGATATGATATCCAAGTCCTTTCCATTCCAATCCTGAGACCCTTCCTATAACATGAGATGTGATATCCAACTCCTTCCCATTCCAACCTGAGACCCTTCCTATAGCATGAGATGGGATATCCAACTCCTTCCAAATCCAATCCTGATACCCTTCCGATAGCATGAGATGTGATATCCCAATGCTTCTACCAAACCTGAGACCCATACTATGGCATGAGATGTGATATCAAACTCCTTCCCATTCCAACCTGAGACCCTTCCTATAGCATGAGATGGGATATCCAACTCCTTCCAAATCCAATCCTGAAATCCTTCCGATAGCATGAGATGTGATATCCCAATGCTTCTACCAAACCTGAGACCCATACTATGGCATGAGATGTGATATCCAACTCCTTCCCATTCCAATTCTGAGACTCTTCTGATAGCATGAGATGTGATATATCAATGCCTCTAATACCAAACCTGAGATCCTACCTCTAACATGAAATGTGATATCCAACTCTTTCCCGTTGCAAACCTGGGAGCCTTCCTATAGCATGAGATGTGATATCCAAGTCCTTCCCATTCCAATCCTGAGACCCTTCCTATAACATGAGATGTGATATCCAACTCCTTCCCATTCCAACCTGAGACCCTTCCTATAGCATGAGATGGGATATCCAACTCCTTCCAAATCCAATCCTGATACCCTTCCGATAGCATGAGATGTGATATCCCAATGCTTCTACCAAACCTGAGACCCATACTATGGCATGAGATGTGATATCAAACTCCTTCCCATTCCAATCCTGTGACCCTTCCTATAGTTTGAGATGTGATATCCAACTCCTTCCCATTCCAATTCTGAGACCCTTCCTATACAACGAGACTTGATATCTCAATGCTTCTAATACCAAACCTGAGACCCGTCCTATAACATGAGATGTGATATCCAAATCCTTCCCCTTCCAAACCTTAGACCCTTCCTTTATCATGAGATGTGATATCCAACTCCTTCCCATTCCAATCCTGAGACTCTTCCGATATCATGAGATGTGATATCTCAATGCTTCTAATATCAAACTTGAGACCCTCCCTATAGCATGAGATGTGATATCCAAGTCCTTCCCATTCGAATCCTGAGACCCTTCTTATAGCATGAGATGTGATATCTCAATGCTTCTAATACCAAACCTGAGACCCTTCCTATAACATGAGATGGGAATATCCAACTCCTTCCCATTCCAATCCTGAGACCCTTCCGATAGCAGAGATGTGATATCTCAATGCTTATACCAAACCTGAGATCCTTCCTATAACATGAGATGTGATATCCAACTCCTTCCCATTCCAATCCTGAGACACTTCCTATAGCATGAGATGTGATATCTCACTGCTTATACCAAACCTGAGACCCTTCCTATAGCATGAGATGTGATATCCAACTCCTTCCCATTCCAATCCTGAGACCCTTTCTATAGCATGAGATGTGATATCTCAATGCTTCTAATATCAAACTTGTGACCCTCCCTATAGCATGATATGTGATACCCAAGTCCTTCCCATTCCAATCCTGAGACCCTTCCTACAACATGCGATGTGATGTCTCAATGCTTCTAATACCAAACCTGAGACTCTTCCTATGACATGAGATGGGATATCCAACTCCTTCCCATTCCAATCCTGAGACCCTTCCGATAGCAGAGATGTGATATCTCAATGCTTATACCAAACCTAAGACCCTTCCTATGGCATGAGATGTCATATACAACTCCTTCCCATTCCAATCCTGAGACCCTTCCTATAGCATGAGATGTGATATCTCAATGCTTATACCAAACTTGAGACCCTTCCTATAGCATGAGATGTGATATCCAACTCCTTCCCATTCCAATCCTGAGACCCTTCCTATAGCATGAGATGTGATGTCTCAATGCTTCTAATACCAAACCTGAGATCCTTCCTATAACATGAGATGTGATATCCAACTCCTTCCCATTCCAATCCCGAGACCCTTCCTATAGCATGAGATGTGATATCTCAATGCTTATACCAAACCTGAGACCCTTCCTATAGCATGAAATGTGATATCCAACTCCTTCCCATTCCAATCCTGAGACTCTTCCTATAGCATGAGATGTGATATCTCAATGCCTCTAATACCAAACCTGAGATCCTTCCTCTAACATGAAATGTGACATCCAACTCCTTCCCTTTCCAAACCTGAGAGCCTACCTATAGCATGAGATGTGATATCCAAGTCCTTCCCATTCCAATCCTTAGACCCTTCCTACAGCATGCAATATGATATCTCAATGATTCTAATAACAAACCTGAGACCCGTCCTATAACTTGAGATGGGATATCCAACTCCTTCCCATTCCAATCCTGAGACACTTCCGATAGCAGAGATGTGATATCTCAATGCTTATACCAAACCTGAGACCCTTCCTATAACATGAGATGTGATATCCAACTCCTTCCCGGTCCAAACCTGAGACCCTTCCTATAGCATATGTGATATCCAACTCCTTCCCATTCCAAACATGAGACCCTTCCTATAGCAAGAGTGTAATATCCAACTCCTTCCCATTCCAATCCTGAGACCATTCCTATAGCATGAGATGTGATATCTCAATGCTTCTAATACCAAACCTGAGATCCTTCCTATGACATGAGATGTGATATCCAATTCCTCCCCATTCCAAACCTGAGAACCTTCCTACAGCATGCGATGTGATATCTCAATGCTTCTAATACCAAACCCGAGACCAGTCCTATAACATGAGATTGGATATCCAACTCCTTCCCCTTCCAAACCTGAGACTCTTCCTATAGCATGAGATGTGATATCCAACTTCTTCCCATTCCAATCCTGAGACCCTTCCTATAACATGAGATGTGATGTCTCAATGCTTCTAATACCAAACCTGAGATCTTTCCTATAACATGAGATGTGATATCCAACTCCTTCCCATTCCAATCCTGAGACCCTTCCTATAGCATGAGATGTGATATCTCAATGCTTATACCAAACCTGAGACCCTTCCTATAGCTTGAGATGTGATATCCAACTCCTTCCCATTCCAATCCTGAGACCCTTCCTATAGCATGAGATGTGATATCTCAAGGCCTCTAATACCAAACCTGAGATCCTTCCTCTAACATGAAATGGGATATCCAACTCCTTCCCCTTCCAAACCTGAGAGCCTTCCTATAACATGAAATGTGATATCCAATTCCTTCCCATTCCAACCTGAGACCCTTCCTATAGCATGAGATGGGATATCCAACTCCTTCCAAATCCAATACTGATACCCTTCCGATAGCATGAGATGTGATATCCCAATGCTTCTACCAAACCTGAGACCCATACTATGGCATGAGATGTGATATCAAACTCCTTACTATTCCAATCCTGAGACCCTACCTATAGCTTGAGATGTGATATCCAACTCCTTCCCATTCCAATTCTGAGACCCTTCCTATACCATGAGACTTGATATCTCAATGCTTCTAATACCAAACCTGAGACCCGTCCTATAACATGAGATGTGATATCCAAATCCTTCCCCTTCCAAACCTTAGACCCTTCCTTTATCATGAGATGTGATATCCAATTCCTTCCCATTCCAATCCTGAGACCCTACCGATATCATGAGATTTGTTATCTCAATGCTTCTAATATCAAACTTGAGACCCTCCCTATAACATGAGATGTGACATCCAAGTCCTCCCCATTCCAATCCTGAGACCCTTCCTATAGCATGAGATGTGATATCTCAATGCTTTTAATACCAAACCTGAGACTCTTCCTATAACATGAGATGTGATATCCAACTCCTTCCCGTTCCAAACCTGAGACCCTTCCTATAGCATAAGATGTGATATCCAACTCCTTCCCATTCCAATCCTGAGACCCTTCCGATAGCATGAGATGTGATATCTCAATGCTTCTAATACCAAACCTGAGATCCTTCTTATAACATGTGATGTGATATCCAAATCCTTCCCCTTCCAAACTTGAGACCCTCCCTTTAGCATGAAATGTGATATCCAACTCCTTCCCATTCCAATCCTGAGACCCTTATGATAGCATGAGATGTGATATCTCAATGCCTCTAATACCAAACCTGAGATACTTCCGATAGCATGAGATGTGATATCTCAATGCTTCTAATACCAAACCTGAGATCCTTCCTATAACATGAGATGTGATATCCAAATCCTTCCCCTTCCAAACCTGAGACCCTCCCTTTAGCATGAGATGTGATATCCAACTCCTTCCCATTCCAATCCTGAGACCCTTCTGATAGCATGAGATGTGATATCTCAATGCCTCTAATACCAAACCTGAGATCCTACCTCTAACATGAAATATGATATCCAACTCCTTCCCTTTCCAAACCTGAGATCCTGCCTATAGCATGAGATGTGATATCCAAGTCCTTCCCATTCCAATCCTGAGACCCTTCCTATAGCATGAGATGTGATGTCTCAATGCTTATACCAAACCTGAGACCCTTCCTATGGCATGAGATGCCATATACAACTCCTTCCCATTCCAATCCTGAGACCCTGCTTATAGCATGAGATGTGATATCTCAATGCTTCTAATACCAAACCTGAGATCTTTCCTATAACATGAGATGTGATATCCATCTCCTTCCCATTCCAATCCTGAGACCATTCCTATAGCATGAGATGTGATATCTCAATGCTTATACCCAACCTGAGACCCTTCCTATAGCTTGAGATGTGATATCCAACTCCTTCCCATTCCAATCCTGAGACCCTTCCTATAGCATGAGATGTGATATCTCAATGCCTCTAATACCAAACCTGAGATCCTTCCTCTAACATGAAATGTGATATCCAACTCCTTCCCCTTCCAAACCTGAGAGCCTTCCTATAGCATGAGATATGATATCCAAGTCCTTTCCATTCCAATCCTGAGACCCTTCCTATAACATGAGATGGGATATCCAACTCCTTCCAAATCCAATCCTGATACCCTTCCGATAGCATGAGATGTGATATCCCAATGCTTCTACCAAACCTGAGACCCATTCTATGGCATGAGATGTGATATCAAACTCCTTCCCATTCCAACCTGAGACCCTTCCTATAGCATGAGATGGGATATCCAACTCCTTCCAAATCCAATCCTGAAATCCTTCCGATAGCATGAGATGTGATATCCCAATGCTTCTACCAAACCTGAGACCCATACTATGGCATGAGATGTGATATCCAACTCCTTCCCATTCCAATTCTGAGACTCTTCTGATAGCATGAGATGTGATATATCAATGCCTCTAATACCAAACCTGAGATCCTACCTCTAACATGAAATGTGATATCCAACTCTTTCCCGTTGCAAACCTGAGAGCCTTCCTATAGCATGAGATGTGATATCCAAGTCCTTCCCATTCCAATCCTGAGACCCTTCCTATAACATGAGATGTGATATCCAACTCCTTCCCATTCCAACCTGAGACCCTTCCTATAGCATGAGATGGGATATCCAACTCCTTCCAAATCCAATCCTGATACCCTTCCGATAGCATGAGATGTGATATCCCAATGCTTCTACCAAACCTGAGACCCATACTATGGCATGAGATGTGATATCAAACTCCTTCCCATTCCAATCCTGTGACCCTTCCTATAGCTTGAGATGTGATATCCAACTCCTTCCCATTCCAATTCTGAGACCCTTCCTATACAACGAGACTTGATATCTCAATGCTTCTAATACCAAACCTGAGACCCGTCCTATAACATGAGATGTGATATCCAAATCCTTCCCCTTCCAAACCTTAGACCCTTCCTTTATCATGAGATGTGATATCCAACTCCTTCCCATTCCAATCCTGAGACTCTTCCGATATCATGAGATGTGATATCTCAATGCTTCTAATATCAAACTTGAGACCCTCCCTATAGCATGAGATGTGATATCCAAGTCCTTCCCATTCCAATCCTGAGACCCTTCTTATAGCATGAGATGTGATATCTCAATGCTTCTAATACCAAACCTGAGACCCTTCCTATAACATGAGATGGGAATATCCAACTCCTTCCCATTCCAATCCTGAGACCCTTCCGATAGCAGAGATGTGATATCTCAATGCTTATACCAAACCTGAGATCCTTCCTATAACATGAGATGTGATATCCAACTCCTTCCCATTCCAATCCTGAGACACTTCCTATAGCATGAGATGTGATATCTCACTGCTTATACCAAACCTGAGACCCTTCCTATAGCATGAGATGTGATATCCAACTCCTTCCCATTCCAATCCTGAGACCCTTTCTATAGCATGAGATGTGATATCTCAATGCTTCTAATATCAAACTTGTGACCCTCCCTATAGCATGAGATGTGATACCCAAGTCCTTCCCATTCCAATCCTGAGACCCTTCCTACAACATGCGATGTGATGTCTCAATGCTTCTAATACCAAACCTGAGACTCTTCCTATAACATGAGATGGGATATCCAACTCCTTCCCATTCCAATCCTGAGACCCTTCCGATAGCAGAGATGTGATATCTCAATGCTTATACCAAACCTAAGACCCTTCCTATGGCATGAGATGTCATATACAACTCCTTCCCATTCCAATCCTGAGACCCTTCCTATAGCATGAGATGTGATATCTCAATGCTTATACCAAACCTGAGACCCTTCCTATAGCATGAGATGTGATATCCAACTCCTTCCCATTCCAATCCTGAGACCCTTCCTATAGCATGAGATGTGATGTCTCAATGCTTCTAATACCAAACCTGAGATCCTTCCTATAACATGAGATGTGATATCCAACTCCTTCCCATTCCAATCCCGAGACCCTTCCTATAGCATGAGATGTGATATCTCAATGCTTATACCAAACCTGAGACCCTTCCTATAGCATGAAATGTGATATCCAACTCCTTCCCATTCCAATCCTGAGACTCTTCCTATAGCATGAGATGTGATATCTCAATGCCTCTAATACCAAACCTGAGATCCTTCCTCTAACATGAAATGTGATATCCAACTCCTTCCCTTTCCAAACCTGAGAGCCTACCTATAGCATGAGATGTGATATCCAAGTCCTTCCCATTCCAATCCTTAGACCCTTCCTACAGCATGCAATATGATATCTCAATGATTCTAATAACAAACCTGAGACCCGTCCTATAACATGAGATGGGATATCCAACTCCTTCCCATTCCAATCCTGAGACACTTCCGATAGCAGAGATGTGATATCTCAATGCTTATACCAAACCTGAGACCCTTCCTATAACATGAGATGTGATATCCAACTCCTTCCCGGTCCAAACCTGAGACCCTTCCTATAGCATATGTGATATCCAACTCCTTCCCATTCCAAACATGAGACCCTTCCTATAGCAAGAGTGTAATATCCAACTCCTTCCCATTCCAATCCTGAGACCATTCCTATAGCATGAGATGTGATATCTCAATGCTTCTAATACCAAACCTGAGATCCTTCCTATGACATGAGATGTGATATCCAATTCCTCCCCATTCCAAACCTGAGAACCTTCCTACAGCATGCGATGTGATATCTCAATGCTTCTAATACCAAACCCGAGACCAGTCCTATAACATGAGATTGGATATCCAACTCCTTCCCCTTCCAAACCTGAGACTCTTCCTATAGCATGAGATGTGATATCCAACTTCTTCCCATTCCAATCCTGAGACCCTTCCTATAACATGAGATGTGATGTCTCAATGCTTCTAATACCAAACCTGAGATCTTTCCTATAACATGAGATGTGATATCCAACTCCTTCCCATTCCAATCCTGAGACCCTTCCTATAGCATGAGATGTGATATCTCAATGCTTATACCAAACCTGAGACCCTTCCTATAGCTTGAGATGTGATATCCAACTCCTTCCCATTCCAATCCTGAGACCCTTCCTATAGCATGAGATGTGATATCTCAAGGCCTCTAATACCAAACCTGAGATCCTTCCTCTAACATGAAATGGGATATCCAACTCCTTCCCCTTCCAAACCTGAGAGCCTTCCTATAACATGAAATGTGATATCCAATTCCTTCCCATTCCAACCTGAGACCCTTCCTATAGCATGAGATGGGATATCCAACTCCTTCCAAATCCAATACTGATACCCTTCCGATAGCATGAGATGTGATATCCCAATGCTTCTACCAAACCTGAGACCCATACTATGGCATGAGATGTGATATCAAACTCCTTACTATTCCAATCCTGAGACCCTACCTATAGCTTGAGATGTGATATCCAACTCCTTCCCATTCCAATTCTGAGACCCTTCCTATACCATGAGACTTGATATCTCAATGCTTCTAATACCAAACCTGAGACCCGTCCTATAACATGAGATGTGATATCCAAATCCTTCCCCTTCCAAACCTTAGACCCTTCCTTTATCATGAGATGTGATATCCAATTCCTTCCCATTCCAATCCTGAGACCCTACTGATATCATGAGATTTGTTATCTCAATGCTTCTAATATCAAACTTGAGACCCTCCCTATAACATGAGATGTGACATCCAAGTCCTCCCCATTCCAATCCTGAGACCCTTCCTATAGCATGAGATGTGATATCTCAATGCTTTTAATACCAAACCTGAGACCCTTCCTATAACATGATTTGGGATATCCAACTCCTTCCCATTCCAATCCTGAGACCCTTCCGATAGCAGAGATGTGATATCTCAATGCTTATACCAAACCTGAGACCCTTCCTATGGCCTGAGATGTCATATGCAACTCCTTCCCATTCCAATCCTGAGACCCTTCCTATAGCATTAGATGTGATATCTCAATGCTTATACCAAACCTGAGACCCTTCCTATAGCATGAGATGTGATATCCAACTCCTTCCCATTCCAATCCTGAGACCCTTCCTATAGCATGAGATGTGATATCTCAATGCTTCTAATATCAAACTTGAGACCCTCCCTATAGCATGAGATGTGATACCCAAGTCCTTCCCATTCCAATCCTGAGACCCTTCCTACAGCATGCGATGTGATGTCTCAATGCTTCTAATACCAAACCTGAGACTCTTCCTATAACATGAGATGGGATATCCAACTCCTTCCCATTCCAATCGTGAGACCCTTCCGATAGCAGAGATGTGATATCTCAATGCTTATACCAAACCTAAGACCCTTCCTATGGCATGAGATGTCATATACAACTCCTTCCCATTCCAATCCTGAGACCCTTCCTATAGCATGAGATGTGATATCTCAATGCTTATACCAAACCTGAGACCCTTCCTATAGCATGAGATGTGATATCCAACTCCTTCCCATTCCAATCCTGAGACCCTTCCTATAGCATGAGATGTGATGTCTCAATGCTTCTAATACCAAACCTGAGATCCTTCCTATAACATGAGATGTGATATCCAACTCCTTCCCATTCCAATCCCGAGACCCTTCCTATAGCATGAGATGTGATATCTCAATGCTTATACCAAACCTGAGACCCTTCCTATAGCATGAGATGTGATATCCAACTCCTTCCCATTCCAATCCTGAGACTCTTCCTATAGCATGAGATGTGATATCTCAATGCCTCTAATACCAAACCTGAGATCCTTCCTCTAACATGAAATGTGATATCCAACTCCTTCCCTTTACAAACCTGAGAGCCTACCTATAGCATGAGATGTGATATCCAAGTTCTTCCCATTCCAATCCTTAGACCCTTCCTACAGCATGCAATATGATATCTCAATGATTCTAATAACAAACCTGAGACCCGTCCTATAACATGAGATGGGATATCCAACTCCTTCCCATTCCAATCCTGAGACACTTCCGATAGCAGAGATGTGATATCTCAATGCTTATACCAAACCTGAGACCCTTCCTATAACATGAGATGTGATATCCAACTCCTTCCCGGTCCAAACATGAGACCCTTCCTATAGCAAGAGTGTAATATCCAACTCCTTCCCATTCCAATCCTGAGACCATTCCTATAGCATGAGATGTGATATCTCAATGCTTCTAATACCAAACCTGAGATCCTTCCTATGACATGAGATGTGATATCCAATTCCTCCCCATTCCAAACCTGAGAACCTTCCTACAGCATGCGATGTGATATCTCAATGCTTCTAATACCAAACCCGAGACCAGTCCTATAACATGAGATTGGATATCCAACTCCTTCCCCTTCCAAACCTGAGACTCTTCCTATAGCATGAGATGTGATATCCAACTTCTTCCCATTCCAATCCTGAGACCCTTCCTATAACATGAGAGATGTGATGTCTCAATGCTTCTAATACCAAACCTGAGATCTTTCCTATAACATGAGATGTGATATCCAACTCCTTCCCATTCCAATCCTGAGACCCTTCCTATAGCATGAGATGTGATATCTCAATGCTTATACCAAACCTGAGACCCTTCCTATAGCTTGAGATGTGATATCCAACTCCTTCCCATTCCAATCCTGAGACCCTTCCTATAGCATGAGATGTGATATCTCAAGGCCTCTAATACCAAACCTGAGATCCTTCCTCTAACATGAAATGTGATATCCAACTCCTTCCCCTTCCAAACCTGAGAGCCTTCCTATAACATGAAATGTGATATCCAATTCCTTCCCATTCCAACCTGAGACCCTTCCTATAGCATGAGATGGGATATCCAACTCCTTCCAAATCCAATACTGATACCCTTCCGATAGCATGAGATGTGATATCCCAATGCTTCTACGAAACCTGAGACCCATACTATGGCATGAGATGTGATATCAAACTCCTTCCCATTCCAATCCTGAGAACCTACCTATAGCTTGAGATGTGATATCCAACTCCTTCCCATTCCAATTCTGAGACCCTTCCTATACCATGAGACTTGATATCTCAATGCTTCTAATACCAAACCTGAGACCCGTCCTATAACATGAGATGTGATATCCAAATCCTTCCCCTTCCAAACCTTAGACGCTTCCTTTATCATGAGATGTGATATCCAATTCCTTCCCATTCCAATCCTGAGACCCTTCCGATATCATGAGATTTGTTATCTCAATGCTTCTAATATCAAACTTGAGACCCTCCCTATAACATGAGATGTGACATCCAAGTCCTCCCCATTCCAATCCTGAGACCCTTCCTATAGCATGAGATGTGATATCTCAATGCTTCTAATACCAAACCTGAGACCCTTCCTATAACATGATTTGGGATATCCAACTCCTTCCCATTCCAATCCTGAGACCCTTCCGATAGCAGAGATGTGATATCTCAATGCTTATACCAAACCTGAGACCCTTCCTATGGCCTGAGATGTCATATGCAACTCCTTCCCATTCCAATCCTGAGACCCTTCCTATAGCATGAGATGTGATATCTCAATGCCTCTAATACAAACCTGAAATCCTTCCCCTAACATGAAATGTGATATCCAACTCCTTCCCTTTCCAAACCTGAGAGCCTACCTATAGCATGAGATGTGATATCCAAGACCTTCCCATTCCAATCCTTAAACCCTTCCTACATCATACAATATGATATCTCAATGATTCTAATAACAAACCTGAGACCCGTCCTATAACATGAGATGTGATATCCAACTCCTTCCCATTCCAATCCTGAGACACTTCCGATAGCAGAGATGTGATATCTCAATGCTTATTCCAAACCTGAGACCCTTCCTATAGCATGAGATGTGATATCCAACTCCTTCCCTTTCCAAACCTGAGACCCTTCCTATAGCATATGTGATATCCAACTCCTTCCCATTCCAAACATGAGACCCTTCCTATAGCAAGAATGTAATATCCAACTCCTTCCCATTCCAATCCTCAGACCCTTCCTACAGCATGCGATGTGATATCTCAATGCTTCTAATACCAAACCTGAGACCCGTCCTATAACATGAGATGGGATATCCAACTCCTTCCCGTTCCAAACCTGAGACCCTTCCTATAGCATGAGATGTGATATCCAACTCCTTCCCATCCCAATCCTGAGACACTTCCGATTGCAGAGATGTGATATCTCAATGCTTATACCAAACCTGAGACTCTTCCTATAACATGAGATGTGATATCCAACTCCTTCCCATTCCAATCCTGAGACCCTTCCGATAGCAGAGATGTGATATCTCAATGCTTATACCAAACCTAAGACCCTTCCTATGGCATGAGATGTCATATACAACTCCTTCCCATTCCAATCCTGAGACCCTTCCTATAGCATGAGATGTGATATCTCAATGCTTATACCAAACCTGAGACCCTTCCTATAGCATGAGATGTGATATCCAACTCCTTCCCATTCCAATCCTGAGACCCTTCCTATAGCATGAGATGTGATGTCTCAATGCTTCTAATACCAAACCTGAGATCCTTCCTATAACATGAGATGTGATATCCAACTCCTTCCCATTCCAATCCCGAGACCCTTCCTATAGCATGAGATGTGATATCTCAATGCTTATACCAAACCTGAGACCCTTCCTATAGCATGAAATGTGATATCCAACTCCTTCCCATTCCAATCCTGAGACTCTTCCTATAGCATGAGATGTGATATCTCAATGCCTCTAATACCAAACCTGAGATCCTTCCTCTAACATGAAATGTGATATCCAACTCCTTCCCTTTCCAAACCTGAGAGCCTACCTATAGCATGAGATGTGATATCCAAGTCCTTCCCATTCCAATCCTTAGACCCTTCCTACAGCATGCAATATGATATCTCAATGATTCTAATAACAAACCTGAGACCCGTCCTATAACATGAGATGGGATATCCAACTCCTTCCCATTCCAATCCTGAGACACTTCCGATAGCAGAGATGTGATATCTCAATGCTTATACCAAACCTGAGACCCTTCCTATAACATGAGATGTGATATCCAACTCCTTCCCGGTCCAAACCTGAGACCCTTCCTATAGCATATGTGATATCCAACTCCTTCCCATTCCAAACATGAGACCCTTCCTATAGCAAGAGTGTAATATCCAACTCCTTCCCATTCCAATCCTGAGACCATTCCTATAGCATGAGATGTGATATCTCAATGCTTCTAATACCAAACCTGAGATCCTTCCTATGACATGAGATGTGATATCCAATTCCTCCCCATTCCAAACCTGAGAACCTTCCTACAGCATGCGATGTGATATCTCAATGCTTCTAATACCAAACCCGAGACCAGTCCTATAACATGAGATTGGATATCCAACTCCTTCCCCTTCCAAACCTGAGACTCTTCCTATAGCATGAGATGTGATATCCAACTTCTTCCCATTCCAATCCTGAGACCCTTCCTATAACATGAGATGTGATGTCTCAATGCTTCTAATACCAAACCTGAGATCTTTCCTATAACATGAGATGTGATATCCAACTCCTTCCCATTCCAATCCTGAGACCCTTCCTATAGCATGAGATGTGATATCTCAATGCTTATACCAAACCTGAGACCCTTCCTATAGCTTGAGATGTGATATCCAACTCCTTCCCATTCCAATCCTGAGACCCTTCCTATAGCATGAGATGTGATATCTCAAGGCCTCTAATACCAAACCTGAGATCCTTCCTCTAACATGAAATGGGATATCCAACTCCTTCCCCTTCCAAACCTGAGAGCCTTCCTATAACATGAAATGTGATATCCAATTCCTTCCCATTCCAACCTGAGACCCTTCCTATAGCATGAGATGGGATATCCAACTCCTTCCAAATCCAATACTGATACCCTTCCGATAGCATGAGATGTGATATCCCAATGCTTCTACCAAACCTGAGACCCATACTATGGCATGAGATGTGATATCAAACTCCTTACTATTCCAATCCTGAGACCCTACCTATAGCTTGAGATGTGATATCCAACTCCTTCCCATTCCAATTCTGAGACCCTTCCTATACCATGAGACTTGATATCTCAATGCTTCTAATACCAAACCTGAGACCCGTCCTATAACATGAGATGTGATATCCAAATCCTTCCCCTTCCAAACCTTAGACCCTTCCTTTATCATGAGATGTGATATCCAATTCCTTCCCATTCCAATCCTGAGACCCTACTGATATCATGAGATTTGTTATCTCAATGCTTCTAATATCAAACTTGAGACCCTCCCTATAACATGAGATGTGACATCCAAGTCCTCCCCATTCCAATCCTGAGACCCTTCCTATAGCATGAGATGTGATATCTCAATGCTTTTAATACCAAACCTGAGACCCTTCCTATAACATGATTTGGGATATCCAACTCCTTCCCATTCCAATCCTGAGACCCTTCCGATAGCAGAGATGTGATATCTCAATGCTTATACCAAACCTGAGACCCTTCCTATGGCCTGAGATGTCATATGCAACTCCTTCCCATTCCAATCCTGAGACCCTTCCTATAGCATTAGATGTGATATCTCAATGCTTATACCAAACCTGAGACCCTTCCTATAGCATGAGATGTGATATCCAACTCCTTCCCATTCCAATCCTGAGACCCTTCCTATAGCATGAGATGTGATATCTCAATGCTTCTAATATCAAACTTGAGACCCTCCCTATAGCATGAGATGTGATACCCAAGTCCTTCCCATTCCAATCCTGAGACCCTTCCTACAGCATGCGATGTGATGTCTCAATGCTTCTAATACCAAACCTGAGACTCTTCCTATAACATGAGATGGGATATCCAACTCCTTCCCATTCCAATCGTGAGACCCTTCCGATAGCAGAGATGTGATATCTCAATGCTTATACCAAACCTAAGACCCTTCCTATGGCATGAGATGTCATATACAACTCCTTCCCATTCCAATCCTGAGACCCTTCCTATAGCATGAGATGTGATATCTCAATGCTTATACCAAACCTGAGACCCTTCCTATAGCATGAGATGTGATATCCAACTCCTTCCCATTCCAATCCTGAGACCCTTCCTATAGCATGAGATGTGATGTCTCAATGCTTCTAATACCAAACCTGAGATCCTTCCTATAACATGAGATGTGATATCCAACTCCTTCCCATTCCAATCCCGAGACCCTTCCTATAGCATGAGATGTGATATCTCAATGCTTATACCAAACCTGAGACCCTTCCTATAGCATGAGATGTGATATCCAACTCCTTCCCATTCCAATCCTGAGACTCTTCCTATAGCATGAGATGTGATATCTCAATGCCTCTAATACCAAACCTGAGATCCTTCCTCTAACATGAAATGTGATATCCAACTCCTTCCCTTTACAAACCTGAGAGCCTACCTATAGCATGAGATGTGATATCCAAGTTCTTCCCATTCCAATCCTTAGACCCTTCCTACAGCATGCAATATGATATCTCAATGATTCTAATAACAAACCTGAGACCCGTCCTATAACATGAGATGGGATATCCAACTCCTTCCCATTCCAATCCTGAGACACTTCCGATAGCAGAGATGTGATATCTCAATGCTTATACCAAACCTGAGACCCTTCCTATAACATGAGATGTGATATCCAACTCCTTCCCGGTCCAAACATGAGACCCTTCCTATAGCAAGAGTGTAATATCCAACTCCTTCCCATTCCAATCCTGAGACCATTCCTATAGCATGAGATGTGATATCTCAATGCTTCTAATACCAAACCTGAGATCCTTCCTATGACATGAGATGTGATATCCAATTCCTCCCCATTCCAAACCTGAGAACCTTCCTACAGCATGCGATGTGATATCTCAATGCTTCTAATACCAAACCCGAGACCAGTCCTATAACATGAGATTGGATATCCAACTCCTTCCCCTTCCAAACCTGAGACTCTTCCTATAGCATGAGATGTGATATCCAACTTCTTCCCATTCCAATCCTGAGACCCTTCCTATAACATGAGAGATGTGATGTCTCAATGCTTCTAATACCAAACCTGAGATCTTTCCTATAACATGAGATGTGATATCCAACTCCTTCCCATTCCAATCCTGAGACCCTTCCTATAGCATGAGATGTGATATCTCAATGCTTATACCAAACCTGAGACCCTTCCTATAGCTTGAGATGTGATATCCAACTCCTTCCCATTCCAATCCTGAGACCCTTCCTATAGCATGAGATGTGATATCTCAAGGCCTCTAATACCAAACCTGAGATCCTTCCTCTAACATGAAATGTGATATCCAACTCCTTCCCCTTCCAAACCTGAGAGCCTTCCTATAACATGAAATGTGATATCCAATTCCTTCCCATTCCAACCTGAGACCCTTCCTATAGCATGAGATGGGATATCCAACTCCTTCCAAATCCAATACTGATACCCTTCCGATAGCATGAGATGTGATATCCCAATGCTTCTACGAAACCTGAGACCCATACTATGGCATGAGATGTGATATCAAACTCCTTCCCATTCCAATCCTGAGAACCTACCTATAGCTTGAGATGTGATATCCAACTCCTTCCCATTCCAATTCTGAGACCCTTCCTATACCATGAGACTTGATATCTCAATGCTTCTAATACCAAACCTGAGACCCGTCCTATAACATGAGATGTGATATCCAAATCCTTCCCCTTCCAAACCTTAGACGCTTCCTTTATCATGAGATGTGATATCCAATTCCTTCCCATTCCAATCCTGAGACCCTTCCGATATCATGAGATTTGTTATCTCAATGCTTCTAATATCAAACTTGAGACCCTCCCTATAACATGAGATGTGACATCCAAGTCCTCCCCATTCCAATCCTGAGACCCTTCCTATAGCATGAGATGTGATATCTCAATGCTTCTAATACCAAACCTGAGACCCTTCCTATAACATGATTTGGGATATCCAACTCCTTCCCATTCCAATCCTGAGACCCTTCCGATAGCAGAGATGTGATATCTCAATGCTTATACCAAACCTGAGACCCTTCCTATGGCCTGAGATGTCATATGCAACTCCTTCCCATTCCAATCCTGAGACCCTTCCTATAGCATGAGATGTGATATCTCAATGCCTCTAATACAAACCTGAAATCCTTCCCCTAACATGAAATGTGATATCCAACTCCTTCCCTTTCCAAACCTGAGAGCCTACCTATAGCATGAGATGTGATATCCAAGACCTTCCCATTCCAATCCTTAAACCCTTCCTACATCATACAATATGATATCTCAATGATTCTAATAACAAACCTGAGACCCGTCCTATAACATGAGATGTGATATCCAACTCCTTCCCATTCCAATCCTGAGACACTTCCGATAGCAGAGATGTGATATCTCAATGCTTATTCCAAACCTGAGACCCTTCCTATAGCATGAGATGTGATATCCAACTCCTTCCCTTTCCAAACCTGAGACCCTTCCTATAGCATATGTGATATCCAACTCCTTCCCATTCCAAACATGAGACCCTTCCTATAGCAAGAATGTAATATCCAACTCCTTCCCATTCCAATCCTCAGACCCTTCCTACAGCATGCGATGTGATATCTCAATGCTTCTAATACCAAACCTGAGACCCGTCCTATAACATGAGATGGGATATCCAACTCCTTCCCGTTCCAAACCTGAGACCCTTCCTATAGCATGAGATGTGATATCCAACTCCTTCCCATCCCAATCCTGAGACACTTCCGATTGCAGAGATGTGATATCTCAATGCTTATACCAAACCTGAGACTCTTCCTATAACATGAGATGTGATATCCAACTCCTTCCCGTTCCAAACCTGAGACCCTTCCTATAGCATAAGATGTGATATCCAACTCCTTCCCATTCCAATCCTTAGACCCTTCCTACAGCATGCAATATGATATCTCAATGATTCTAATAACAAACCTGAGACCCGTCCTATAACATGAGATGGGATATCCAACTCCTTCCCATTCCAATCCTGAGACACTTCCGATAGCAGAGATGTGATATCTCAATGCTTATACCAAACCTGAGACCCTTCCTATAACATGAGATGTGATATCCAACTCCTTCCCGGTCCAAACCTGAGACCCTTCCTATAGCATATGTGATATCCAACTCCTTCCCATTCCAAACATGAGACCCTTCCTATAGCAAGAGTGTAATATCCAACTCCTTCCCATTCCAATCCTGAGACCATTCCTATAGCATGAGATGTGATATCTCAATGCTTCTAATACCAAACCTGAGATCCTTCCTATGACATGAGATGTGATATCCAATTCCTCCCCATTCCAAACCTGAGAACCTTCCTACAGCATGCAATGTGATATCTCAATGCTTCTAATACCAAACCCGAGACCAGTCCTATAACATGAGATTGGATATCCAACTCCTTCCCCTTCCAAACCTGAGACTCTTCCTATAGCATGAGATGTGATATCCAACTTCTTCCCATTCCAATCCTGAGACCCTTCCTATAACATGAGATGTGATGTCTCAATGCTTCTAATACCAAACCTGAGATCTTTCCTATAACATGAGATGTGATATCCAACTCCTTCCCATTCCAATCCTGAGACCCTGAGACCCCATGAGATGTGATATCTCAATGCTTATACCAAACCTGAGACCCTTCCTATAGCTTGAGATGTGATATCCAACTCCTTCCCATTCCAATCCTGAGACCCTTCCTATAGCATGAGATGTGATATCTCAAGGCCTCTAATACCAAACCTGAGATCCTTCCTCTAACATGAAATGTGATATCCAACTCCTTCCCCTTCCAAACCTGAGAGCCTTCCTATAACATGAAATGTGATATCCAATTCCTTCCCATTCCAACCTGAGACCCTTCCTATAGCATGAGATGGGATATCCAACTCCTTCCAAATCCAATACTGATACCCTTCCGATAGCATGAGATGTGATATCCCAATGCTTCTACCAAACCTGAGACCCATACTATGGCATGAGATGTGATATCAAACTCCTTCCCATTCCAATCCTGAGACCCTACCTATAGCTTGAGATGTGATATCCAACTCCTTCCCATTCCAATTCTGAGACCCTTCCTATACCATGAGACTTGATATCTCAATGCTTCTAATACCAAACCTGAGACCCGTCCTATAACATGAGATGTGATATCCAAATCCATCCCCTTCCAAACCTTAGACCCTTCCTTTATCATGAGATGTGATATCCAATTCCTTCCCATTCCAATCCTGAGACCCTTCCGATATCATGAGATTTGTTATCTCAATGCTTCTAATATCAAACTTGAGACCCTCCCTATAACATGAGATGTGACATCCAAGTCCTCCCCATTCCAATCCTGAGACCCTTCCTATAGCATGAGATGTGATATCTCAATGCTTCTAATACCAAACCTGAGACCCTTCCTATAACATGATTTGGGATATCCAACTCCTTCCCATTCCAATCCTGAGACCCTTCCGATAGCAGAGATGTGATATCTCAATGCTTATACCAAACCTGAGACCCTTCCTATGGCCTGAGATGTCATATGCAACTCCTTCCCATTCCAATCCTGAGACCCTTCCTATAGCATGAGATGTGATATCTCAATGCCTCTAATACCAAACCTGAAATCCTTCCTCTAACATGAAATGTGATATCCAACTCCTTCCCTTTCCAAACCTGAGAGCCTACCTATAGCATGAGATGTGATATCCAAGACCTTCCCATTCCAATCCTTAGACCCTTCCTACAGCATACAATATGATATCTCAATGATTCTAATAACAAACCTGAGACCCGTCCTATAACATGAGATGTGATATCCAACTCCTTCCCATTCCAATCCTGAGACACTCCGATAGCAGAGATGTGATATCTCAATGCTTATTCCAAACCTGAGACCCTTCCTATAGCATGAGATGTGATATCCAACTCCTTCCCGTTCCAAACCTGAGACCCTTCCTATAGCATATGTGATATCCAACTCCTTCCCATTCCAAACATGAGACCCTTCCTATAGCAAGAATGTAATATCCAACTCCTTCCCATTCCAATCCTCAGACCCTTCCTACAGCATGCGATGTGATATCTCAATGCTTCTAATACCAAACCTGAGACCCGTCCTATAACATGAGATGGGATATCCAACTCCTTCCCGTTCCAAACCTGAGACCCTTCCTATAGCATGAGATGTGATATCCAACTCCTTCCCATCCCAATCCTGAGACACTTCCGATTGCAGAGATGTGATATCTCAATGCTTATACCAAACCTGAGACTCTTCCTATAACATGAGATGTGATATCCAACTCCTTCCCGTTCCAAACCTGAGACCCTTCCTATAGCATAAGATGTGATATCCAACTCCTTCCCATTCCAATCCTGAGACCCTTCCGATAGCATGAGATGTGATATCTCAATGCTTCTAATACCAAACCTGAGATCCTTCTTATAACATGTGATGTGATATCCAAATCCTTCCCCTTCCAAACTTGAGACCCTCCCTTTAGCATGAAATGTGATATCCAATTCCTTCCCATTCCAATCCTGAGACCCTTATGATAGCATGAGATGTGATATCTCAATGCCTCTAATACCAAACCTGAGATACTTCCGATAGCATGAGATGTGATATCTCATTGCTTCTAATACCAAACCTGAGATCCTTCCTATAACATGAGATGTGATATCCAAATCCTTACCCTTCCAAACCTGAGACCCTCCCTTTAGCATGAGATGTGATATCCAACTCCTTCCCATTCCAATCCTGAGACCCTTCTGATAGCATGAGATGTGATATCTCAATGCCTCTAATACCAAACCTGAGATCCTACCTCTAACATGAAATATGATATCCAACTCCTTCCCTTTCCAAACCTGAGATCCTGCCTATAGCATGAGATGTGATATCCAAGTCCTTCCCATTCCAATCCTGAGACCCTTCCTATAGCATGAGATGTGATGTCTCAATGCTTATACCAAACCTGAGACCCTTCCTATGGCATGAGATGCCATATACAACTCCTTCCCATTCCAATCCTGAGACCCTGCTTATAGCATGAGATGTGATATCTCAATGCTTCTAATACCAAACCTGAGATCTTTCCTATAACATGAGATGTGATATCCATCTCCTTCCCATTCCAATCCTGAGACCATTCCTATAGCATGAGATGTGATATCTCAATGCTTATACCCAACCTGAGACCCTTCCTATAGCTTGAGATGTGATATCCAACTCCTTCCCATTCCAATCCTGAGACCCTTCCTATAGCATGAGATGTGATATCTCAATGCCTCTAATACCAAACCTGAGATCCTTCCTCTAACATGAAATGTGATATCCAACTCCTTCCCCTTCCAAACCTGAGAGCCTTCCTATAGCATGAGATATGATATCCAAGTCCTTTCCATTCCAATCCTGAGACCCTTCCTATAACATGAGATGTGATATCCAACTCCTTCCCATTCCAACCTGAGACCCTTCCTATAGCATGAGATGGGATATCCAACTCCTTCCAAATCCAATCCTGATACCCTTCCGATAGCATGAGATGTGATATCCCAATGCTTCTACCAAACCTGAGACCCATACTATGGCATGAGATGTGATATCAAACTCCTTCCCATTCCAACCTGAGTCCCTTCCTATAGCATGAGATGGGATATCCAACTCCTTCCAAATCCAATCCTGAAATCCTTCCGATAGCATGAGATGTGATATCCCAATGCTTCTACCAAACCTGAGACCCATACTATGGCATGAGATGTGATATCCAACTCCTTCCCATTCCAGTTCTGAGACTCTTCTGATAGCATGAGATGTGATATATCAATGCCTCTAATACCAAACCTGAGATCCTACCTCTAACATGAAATGTGATATCCAACTCTTTCCCGTTGCAAACCTGAGAGCCTTCCTATAGCATGAGATGTGATATCCAAGTCCTTCCCATTCCAATCCTGAGACCCTTCCTATAACATGAGATGTGATATCCAACTCCTTCCCATTCCAACCTGAGACCCTTCCTATAGCATGAGATGGGATATCCAACTCCTTCCAAATCCAATCCTGATACCCTTCCGATAGCATGAGATGTGATATCCCAATGCTTCTACCAAACCTGAGACCCATACTATGGCATGAGATGTGATATCAAACTCCTTCCCATTCCAATCCTGTGACCCTTCCTATAGTTTGAGATGTGATATCCAACTCCTTCCCATTCCAATTCTGAGACCCTTCCTATACAACGAGACTTGATATCTCAATGCTTCTAATACCAAACCTGAGACCCGTCCTATAACATGAGATGTGATATCCAAATCCTTCCCCTTCCAAACCTTAGACCCTTCCTTTATCATGAGATGTGATATCCAACTCCTTCCCATTCCAATCCTGAGACTCTTCCGATATCATGAGATGTGATATCTCAATGCTTCTAATATCAAACTTGAGACCCTCCCTATAGCATGAGATGTGATATCCAAGTCCTTCCCATTCCAATCCTGAGACCCTTCTTATAGCATGAGATGTGATATCTCAATGCTTCTAATACCAAACCTGAGACCCTTCCTATAACATGAGATGGGAATATCCAACTCCTTCCCATTCCAATCCTGAGACCCTTCCGATAGCAGAGATGTGATATCTCAATGCTTATACCAAACCTGAGATCCTTCCTATAACATGAGATGTGATATCCAACTCCTTCCCATTCCAATCCTGAGACACTTCCTATAGCATGAGATGTGATATCTCACTGCTTATACCAAACCTGAGACCCTTCCTATAGCATGAGATGTGATATCCAACTCCTTCCCATTCCAATCCTGAGACCCTTTCTATAGCATGAGATGTGATATCTCAATGCTTCTAATATCAAACTTGTGACCCTCCCTATAGCATGATATGTGATACCCAAGTCCTTCCCATTCCAATCCTGAGACCCTTCCTACAACATGCGATGTGATGTCTCAATGCTTCTAATACCAAACCTGAGACTCTTCCTATGACATGAGATGGGATATCCAACTCCTTCCCATTCCAATCCTGAGACCCTTCCGATAGCAGAGATGTGATATCTCAATGCTTATACCAAACCTAAGACCCTTCCTATGGCATGAGATGTCATATACAACTCCTTCCCATTCCAATCCTGAGACCCTTCCTATAGCATGAGATGTGATATCTCAATGCTTATACCAAACTTGAGACCCTTCCTATAGCATGAGATGTGATATCCAACTCCTTCCCATTCCAATCCTGAGACCCTTCCTATAGCATGAGATGTGATGTCTCAATGCTTCTAATACCAAACCTGAGATCCTTCCTATAACATGAGATGTGATATCCAACTCCTTCCCATTCCAATCCCGAGACCCTTCCTATAGCATGAGATGTGATATCTCAATGCTTATACCAAACCTGAGACCCTTCCTATAGCATGAAATGTGATATCCAACTCCTTCCCATTCCAATCCTGAGACTCTTCCTATAGCATGAGATGTGATATCTCAATGCCTCTAATACCAAACCTGAGATCCTTCCTCTAACATGAAATGTGACATCCAACTCCTTCCCTTTCCAAACCTGAGAGCCTACCTATAGCATGAGATGTGATATCCAAGTCCTTCCCATTCCAATCCTTAGACCCTTCCTACAGCATGCAATATGATATCTCAATGATTCTAATAACAAACCTGAGACCCGTCCTATAACTTGAGATGGGATATCCAACTCCTTCCCATTCCAATCCTGAGACACTTCCGATAGCAGAGATGTGATATCTCAATGCTTATACCAAACCTGAGACCCTTCCTATAACATGAGATGTGATATCCAACTCCTTCCCGGTCCAAACCTGAGACCCTTCCTATAGCATATGTGATATCCAACTCCTTCCCATTCCAAACATGAGACCCTTCCTATAGCAAGAGTGTAATATCCAACTCCTTCCCATTCCAATCCTGAGACCATTCCTATAGCATGAGATGTGATATCTCAATGCTTCTAATACCAAACCTGAGATCCTTCCTATGACATGAGATGTGATATCCAATTCCTCCCCATTCCAAACCTGAGAACCTTCCTACAGCATGCGATGTGATATCTCAATGCTTCTAATACCAAACCCGAGACCAGTCCTATAACATGAGATTGGATATCCAACTCCTTCCCCTTCCAAACCTGAGACTCTTCCTATAGCATGAGATGTGATATCCAACTTCTTCCCATTCCAATCCTGAGACCCTTCCTATAACATGAGATGTGATGTCTCAATGCTTCTAATACCAAACCTGAGATCTTTCCTATAACATGAGATGTGATATCCAACTCCTTCCCATTCCAATCCTGAGACCCTTCCTATAGCATGAGATGTGATATCTCAATGCTTATACCAAACCTGAGACCCTTCCTATAGCTTGAGATGTGATATCCAACTCCTTCCCATTCCAATCCTGAGACCCTTCCTATAGCATGAGATGTGATATCTCAAGGCCTCTAATACCAAACCTGAGATCCTTCCTCTAACATGAAATGGGATATCCAACTCCTTCCCCTTCCAAACCTGAGAGCCTTCCTATAACATGAAATGTGATATCCAATTCCTTCCCATTCCAACCTGAGACCCTTCCTATAGCATGAGATGGGATATCCAACTCCTTCCAAATCCAATACTGATACCCTTCCGATAGCATGAGATGTGATATCCCAATGCTTCTACCAAACCTGAGACCCATACTATGGCATGAGATGTGATATCAAACTCCTTACTATTCCAATCCTGAGACCCTACCTATAGCTTGAGATGTGATATCCAACTCCTTCCCATTCCAATTCTGAGACCCTTCCTATACCATGAGACTTGATATCTCAATGCTTCTAATACCAAACCTGAGACCCGTCCTATAACATGAGATGTGATATCCAAATCCTTCCCCTTCCAAACCTTAGACCCTTCCTTTATCATGAGATGTGATATCCAATTCCTTCCCATTCCAATCCTGAGACCCTACCGATATCATGAGATTTGTTATCTCAATGCTTCTAATATCAAACTTGAGACCCTCCCTATAACATGAGATGTGACATCCAAGTCCTCCCCATTCCAATCCTGAGACCCTTCCTATAGCATGAGATGTGATATCTCAATGCTTTTAATACCAAACCTGAGACTCTTCCTATAACATGAGATGTGATATCCAACTCCTTCCCGTTCCAAACCTGAGACCCTTCCTATAGCATAAGATGTGATATCCAACTCCTTCCCATTCCAATCCTGAGACCCTTCCGATAGCATGAGATGTGATATCTCAATGCTTCTAATACCAAACCTGAGATCCTT